>NC_035178.2:7386061-7692064 GCF_001659605.2 Manihot esculenta
TAGAGGGAGAGGGGTAGCCTCTACTTCAGCAGCAGGTTCCCGAGGTGGAAATCCGGTAGCCCCAGCACGGATTTTCACAGTGACACAGGAGGAGGCTAACACGTCGAACACAGTGGTGTCAGGTAATCTCATCATTGGGTGTTCAGATGTGTATGCTTTGATGGACCCGGTGCTTCTCATTCCTTTATTGCTTCGAGAGCCATAGAGAGATTGGGTTTGATCAGTTCTGAGTTAGAGTATCCTCTCTGGGTCAGTGGACCTAGATGTGACCCATCAGTGGCAGTGTCAGTCTGTCGTTTCAGTCCAGTGTATCGAGGGTAGATGCCTTCCAGCTGACCTTGTGGTTCTAGACTTGACAGATTTTGATGTCATTCTAGGGATGGATTGGTTATCTACATAGTGCTACGTTGGACTGTCGAGAGAAGTTAGTGAGTCTCAGAGACCAGGATGGGTCAGAGTGTGTCTTTAGAGGAGACAGGAGAGGTACACCCAGAGGTATGATTTCAGCCCTTCAGGCTCGTCGTTTGCTTAGGAGGGGTTGTCAGGGGTTTCTAGCTCATGTGAGAGAGCTAGATAGTCAGGTTAGGGAACCAGCCACAGTACCAGTAGTCCGAGAGTTTCTCGATGTGTTCCCAGACGATTTGCCAGGACTACCACCTGATAGGGAGATAGGGTTTGAAATTGACTTACTGCCAGGTACCAGACCTATCTCTATTCCTCCCTACAGGATGGCGCCAGCTGAGTTAATAGAGTTGAAAGAACAGTTGCAGGACTTGGTAGATAAGGGTTTCATCCGCCCTAGTACCTCACCTTGGGGTGCTCCAGTGCTCTTTGTCAGAAAGAAGGATGGATCCCTCAGACTTTGTATCGACTACAGACAGTTGAACAAGGTCACTATCAAGAATAGGTATCCCTTACCTCGGATTGATGATCTATTTGACCAGCTAGCTGGAGCAGGTTGTTTCTCGAAAATAGATCTGAGATCTGGGTATCATCAGTTGAGAGTCAGAGAGGCAGATGTGCCTAAGACAGCTTTCCGGACCAGATATGGGCATTATGAGTTCTTAGTGATGCCGTTCGGGTTGACTAACGCCCCTGCAGCATTTATGGATCTCATGAACAGGGTATTCAGTGAGTTTCTGGATCACTTTGTCATTGTGTTTATCGATGATATCTTAGTGTATTCCAGAGATGCAGAGGAGCATGCCCAGCATCTGAGGATCATTTTGCAGACACTGAGAGAGCATAGTTTGTATGCCAAGTTCTCGAAGTGTGAGTTTTGGTTACGGAGCATTGCCTTCTTGGGACATGTGGTATCAGCAGAGGGTATTGAGGTAGATCCCAAGAAGATAGAGGCTGTAGTTAACTGGCCCAGACCCACGACAGTGACTGAGATTAAAAGCTTTCTGGGACTGGCAGGTTACTACAGGAGGTTCGTTCAGAACTTCTCAAAGATAGCAGCTCCTATGACCAAATTGACTCAGAAGAACCAGAAGTTTATCTGGTCAGACCAGTGTGAAGAGAGCTTTGAGGAGCTCAAGAGGAGATTGACAACAGCACCAGTATTAGCTCTGCCTGTCAGTAATGAAGAGTTCACAGTGTTCTGTGATGCATCTCGAGTAGGATTGGGTTGTGTATTGATGCAGAGTGATAGAGTAATAGCTTATGCTTCGAGACAGTTGAAGAAGCACGAGTTGAATTACCCTACCCATGACCTAGAGATGGCAGCAGTTATCTTTGCACTTAAGATGTGGCGGCATTACCTCTACGGGGTTAAATGCGAGATCTTCACTGATCACAAGAGTTTACAGTACATCTTAAGTCAGAGAGAGCTGAATTTGCGGCAAAGAAGATGGGTCGAATTGCTCAGTGATTATGATTGTAAAATCCAGTATCATCCGGGTAAGGCGAATGTTGTCGCAGACGCCCTAAGCCGGAAGTCACTAGGCAGTTTAGCCCATATAGCAGCAGAGCGGAGACCAGTTGTGATGGAGCTTTATAAGCTCTTTGACGAAGGATTACAGCTAGAGTTGTCTGGTACAGGTGCGTTGATAGCACAGATGAGAGTGACACCTGTGTTTCTGGAGCAGATAGCTCAGAGACAGCATGAGGACCCTGAGTTGATGAAAATTGCCAGGACTGTTCAGTCAGGCAATAGTGTAGAGTTCAGATTTGACAGCAAAGGGATCCTTCGCTATGGGAATCGACTTTGTGTACCAGATAGGGGCAGTGTGAAGGAAGACATTATGAGGGAAGCTCATAATGCGAGGTATAGTGTTCACCCAGGAGCCACCAAGATGTATCAGGATCTAAAAAGGGTCTATTGGTGGCCAGCCATGAAGAAAGAAGTGGCGCAATTCGTGACAGCCTGTGAGGTTTGTCAGAGGGTGAAATTAGAGCATCAGAAACCAGCCGGAATGCTTAACCCATTACCGATTCCAGAGTGGAAATGGGAGAACATAGCCATGGATTTTGTAGTGGGTTTACCAGTAGCGTCCAACAGGATAGACTCGATATGGGTGATTGTGGACAGACTCACGAAATCTGCTCATTTTCTTCCAGTACGGAGTAACTATTCTGTGGATAAGTTGGCACAGGTCTATCTGGATGAGATAGTAAGATTACATGGAGTTCCAGTGTCTATAGTTTCAGACAGAGGACCTCAGTTTACCTCCCGCTTTTGGCGGAGTCTGCAAAGTGCGATGGGCACGAGGTTGGATTTTAGTACTGCTTTCCACCCACAGACTGATGGACAGTCAGAAAGGACCATCCAGACCATAGAGGATATGCTTCGCCTATGTGTGTTAGACTTTGGCGGTTCTTGGAGGCAGCATCTACCTTTGGTGGAGTTTGCCTACAATAACAGTCATCATGCTAGCATTGGGATGGCTCCTTATGAAGCTTTGTATGGGAGGAAATGCAGATCCCCTGTTTGCTGGGAAGAGGTAGGAGAAAAGGCTCTTGCAGGGCCAGAGTTAGTAGACCTTACCAGTAGAATGGTGCCCATGATCAGAGAAAGAATCAGAACAGCTCAGAGTAGACAGAAAAGTTATGCAGATGTTCGTAGAAAGCAGTTAGAGTTTCAGGAGGGTAATTGGGTATTGCTAAAAGTGTCTCCAATGAAAGGAGTGGTTCGTTTTGGAAAGAAAGGTAAATTGGCTCCACGGTACATTGGACCCTTTGAGGTGTTGCAGAGGATCGGAAATGTGTCGTATAAGCTGGATTTACCTGCTTCTATGGAGAGAATTCACCCGGTATTTCATGTTTCTATGCTACGACAGTTTGTGTCAGATCCGAATCAGGTTCTGAGTGAGCCTGAGGTGGAGATTCATACGGATCTCACCTATATAGAGCAGCCAGTGCGGATTCTGGACACGCAGATCAGACAGCTAAGGAACAAGGAGATTCCGATGGTGAAAGTTTTATGGAACCACCATAATCTAGAAGAGTGTACCTGGGAGACGCGGGAGTCTATGCTCCAGCAGTATCCACATCTGTTTTGAGGTTAGTTTCCTCCTTGTGTTTTGTTTTTGTTGTTTTAGGAACATCCGAGGACGAATGTTCTTAAGGAGGGGAGAATGTAATACCCGGCTAGAATCCAGCACCGGAATTCCTATTGTTTGATGGAATCCGGGGTGTTGGGATTCTATATAAGGGTAGGAGTTATGGTTTCTATGTGTTATGAGGTGTTTTATGGTTTTACAGTTCTTTAGTTTTGAGTTTTGAGTTGAAATGAACCAAGGCAGAGGAGCCAAGTTCGGCCGCCGAAGATAAGTTCGGCCGCCGAAAGTGCTCAATGTTTGGCTTCCGAAGTTCAGGTTCGGCCCCCGAATGTTGCATGGTTTTGCATGCGATTCGGCAGCCGAAGCTGTGTTGGTCAGCCAGCTTTTGAGCCATCCTTAGTCAGCATTGTGGACAGGTGTTATGTCCAGCTTGTTGCCAGAAGTTGGCCACGTCTCCCTTGGTTTATTTGCTGAGTTTGAGCAGCTCATGCAGGAGTTTGCTCGTTTACCAAGTTTTGAAGGTTGTGAAGCAAAAAGTGAGTTTGAGAGAGTTTGAGAGTGTGAGAAGAGGTGATCCGTTTTCCCTTGTTCAGAGTGTGTAGCTTCTTACTACAGGAGGTAAGTGATGTTCTTAAATATGTTTTGATGTGTTCTGAAGGTTTTAGTGGGATTTGTGGAAGGAGATGCATGTTTAGGTTTTTAATGGGAGTTTAGATGATTTATGCATGTATACATGATTATGTGTTATGTTTGTTTTGTTGTTTGGGGTTATTAGATAGTTTTGGACCCCTGTGATCATATACATGAGTATATGTGTGTTGAGGAGTTGGAGTAGATATGGTTTGAGAGATTGAAGGGAAGGAGAAGATGGTTTGCCGTTGAAGCTGAGTTCTGGATGAACTCAGGTTCGGCAGCCGAAGGTTCATTCAGCCGCCGAACCTCTTGCATGGTGGCTTAGGCTGCCACAGCTTGCCCCCGCGAGTTGTGCATGTTCGGCTCTGTTTGGGGGATTCGGCCGCCGAAGGTGCCGCCGAAGGTGCTTGAGTTTCGTCTCTGGAGAGGACTTTCGGCCGCCGAACCTGCCGCCAAAAGTGTTCTGTCCAGCTTTCCTTTGCTTGCTTTGCATGACTATTAGAGAGAGGTTTAGGGGATTCTTGGGGAGTTAAAATAGAGTTAGTCATAAGCTAGTTTGGTCCCTCATGTGCGTTTATCTGTATAGGTACAGACCAGAGGAACCAGAGAGAGCAGCAGTGAGTTCTGCTCTAGAACCTGCAGAGTCAGTCCAGTTAGCCAGAGGTGAGTGGAACTAAACTTATGACTTTTAATTGAACCACAAACTGCTTTTAGCATATCTCATGCATCATGTTTATGTCATAGGTTGATTGCATTAGTAGTCACGAATATGTTGCATTGCATTGTGATTTGGTGATGTGAGTGAATGCTGAATGATCCAATAGTCTCAGACAGGAAGTCCAGGAGCCTTTGACTACGCCCTGGCAGGTATAGTGAAGTCCAGGAGCCTTTGACTACGCCCTGGCAGGTATAGCAAAGTCCAGGAGCCTTTGACTACGCCCTGGCAATGGTAAGTACAGAGGTGTTATATACACATATACATATATATGACAGGAAGACCAGGTGCTCGATTCTACGCCCTGGCACAGAGTTACTGGGACTATGTGGTGACAGGTTTACTCTTGATGTGGATTGTCTGTGATATGGTGCATTCCATGAGATCATATTTTACTGAGATGTTTTACTGTTCTACTCACTGGGCTATAGAGCTCATCCCACTCCCTTAACCCCAGTTTTGCAGGTTCAGTGTACAGTGTACAGGGACAGTCCAGCAGAGTACAGGAAAAGTGAAGAGATCTGTAATAGCTTAGAGTGGACATGTAATATTAAAGAGATGTAATAGTTGTTGCTTGACCTAGTGATGTTTGGTTTGTACATGATCTGTATATGTATATATGTTTTCCTGTATGTGAAAACCAGGCTTAACAGGTATGAGTTAACCCATCTAGAGCAAGCTCTAGTCAGGGATACAGAGTACAGAGTACATGAGTACAGAGTACAGAGATAGTGCATGCACAGGTTAAGCCTTGGTTCAGAAAAGAGTTTTATTTTCACCGACAATGTATGATCATGTATGAGGTTTACAGATACACAGAGAGTATAGCAGGCTTGCTACGGGTTCTGGCGGCCTTAAGCCGACCTGAATCCTAGCGCCGGTGACGGTCCATTTTGGGGTCGTTACATATGCTCTCATGGAATGCGTCATAACACAGACAAGCCACATCAAGAGTAAACCTGTCACCACATAGCCTCAGTAACTTCCGTGCCAGGGCGTAGAATCGAGCACCTGGTCTTCCTGTCATATATGTATATGTTTATAACACCTCTGTACTTACCATTGCCAGGGCGTAGTCAAAGGCTCCTGGTCTTTACTATACCTGCCAGGGCGTAGTCAAAGGCTCCTGGTCTTAACTCAGAGACTATTGGATCATTCAGCATTTACTCACACCAACAATTAACAATGCAATGCAACATATTCGTGAATACTAATGCTGTCAACCTATCTGCAACTCATGATGCATGAAATATGCTAAAACATTCCATTATTCATTTACAAGCAGTAAGTATAGTTCCACTCACCTCTGGCTATTTGGACTGACTGACTCTGCAGGCTCTGCTCTCTTTGGTTCCTCTGGTCTGTACCTATACAGCTGGACTCAAATGAGGGACCAAACAAGCGTAGAATAACTCTCTTAAACTTCCCCAAGAATTCCCTTAAACTCACTCAACTATCCATGCAAAGCATGCAAAAGAAAGCTGGACAGGACACTTTCGGCGGCAGGTTCGGAGGCCGAATCCCCCAAACAGAGCCGAACATGCAAAACAGGCTGTGGCAGCCAAGCCACCATGCAAGAGGTTCGGCGGCCGAATGAACCTTCGGCTGCCGAACCTAAGTTCATCCAGAACTCAGCTTCAACGGCAAACCATCTTCTCCTTCCCTTCAACCACTCAAACCATATATACTCCAACTCCTCAACACACATATATTCATGTATATGATCACAGGGGTCCAAAACTATCTAAGAACCCCAACAAGCAAATCAAACATAACACATAAACATGAATACATGCATAAATCATCAAAACTATCATTAATAACCTAAACATGCATCTCCTTCCACAAATCCCACAAAAACCTTCAGAAAACATAAAAACATGTTCAAGAGCATCACTTACCTCCTGTAAAAAGAAGATGAACACTCTGAACAAGAGAAACGGACCAACTCTTCTTAAACTCTCAACACCTTAAGCTTTTGTTTCACACTTTCAAACCTTGGAAAAAAAAACATAAACTTCACTCTTCTGTATGAGCAGCTCAAGACTACTTGCAGATTAGTCATGAGGGACGTGGCCTATGTCATGGCAAGAATCTGAGGCCAACATCTGTCAAAAGCCATGACTCAGCTAGATGGACAACTCATCTTCGGCTGCCCAATCACATGCAAGACCATGCAACGTTCGGGGGCCGAACTTGAACTTCGGAAGCCGAACATTGGGCACTTTCGGAGGCCGAACTTATCTTCGGCGGCCGAACTTGGCTACAGTCTCCATGAACCATTTTCTCTTCAAAACTCAAAACTATCGAACTGTAAAACTATAAAACACATCATAACACTTAGAAACCATAACTCCTAATAGAATCCCAACACCCCGGATTCCACCAGACAATAGAAATTCCGGTGCCGGATTCTAGCCGGGTATTACACAACCTATGGTCTTTACCGAGCTGGCAACCCGTGAGCTTTGCAGGGTTGTTAGCTCATTTAACTTAATGTGCTTATGTTTTACATACTTAGGCTATTTTTATTTATATAACCTGTAAATGTTGCTGAGCTGGTAGCCTGTGAATGTTGCCGGACTGGCAGCTCATTATTCTAATTTGCTTATACTTATATACTTAGGCTGTTTTTAGGTACATAGCCTACGAACTTTGCCGGGCTAGGAGTTTATCAACTCATTTTCTTGCAGCTCTTTATTTTAGCTCGTTCTACCCTTTAACTAGCTAAGTTTTATTTAATTTTTTCCTTCACGTACTTGTTCATGGAGCTTAACAATAAAGCTTACTTTTATTTTAATTTTGCCTTGGTTTTGTTTGTTAATAGGCCTTAAGGGCGCCGAGCTCATTTTTGAGGTCAGCATAGTGTCTTGGCTCTGTGAGCCTTGAGTTAGCTTTTCGTAGGCGAGGTCGTTTTTGCAAAATAGGTGTTAGGATGCCTTAGGTTGATTTTTCGTGCCGAATTCTACTGTGAAGTCAATCATTACGTTTCGATTTTAGGCCCATTTTTTATATGTCAGGCTTGTTTGTGAGATCATCATCTCATTTTCTATAGTCTGAGCCCCTTGGCGAGGTCGGCCCCCTGTTTCTTTTTACTCGCATCCCTATAATTTGAGCCTTTTTCTGAGGTTAGGGTTTGACTCTTGTCTGTATTCTTGTATGATCTGAGCTCTCTTGCGAGGTCAGAGCTATGCTTTTGTTTGTTTTGCTAAGTCTTACATGTGCTGAGGTCCCTTCTTAGGTCGGCGGTACCTTTCTCAGTTCATTTTCTTTAGGTTATAACCTTGCTGGCATTGAACCTTCATCCTAAGTCTTTATTTTCCTAACCCGTTTTGTGGTTATTAGCGTCTTCACCTCCTCAATCGATTTTGTGGTACCGGTAGTCATGCTCCGAGACCGGTCACCTACTTCATTGAGGGCTTCATTTTTCCAGCCGATTTTATGGTGCCGGCGGTCATGTTCTGAGACTGGTCACCCACCTCACTGGGGTCTTCATCTCCTTAATCGGTTTTATGGTGTCTGCGGTCATGTTTCGAGACTGATCACCTACCTCATTAAGGGCTTTATTTACCCAGCCTATTTTGTGGTGCCAGCGGTAATGTTTCGCGATCGATCACCTACCTCACTAGGGTCCTCATCTCCTCAACCGGATTTGTGGTGCCGATAATCATGTTCTGAGACTGGTCACCTACTTCATTGAGGGCTTCATTTCCCCAGCCGGTTTTACAGTGTCGGCGGTCATGTTTCGAGATCGGTTACCCACCTCACTGGGGTCTTCATTTTTCTAACTAGTTTTGTGGTGTCGACAGTCATGTTCCGAGACCGGTCACCCACCTCACTGAGATCTTCATCTCCTCAACTGATTTTTTGGTGCCGGTGATCATGTTCCGAGACTAGTCACCCACCTCATTGAGAGATTTATTTCTCTAGTCGGTTTCCCCAACCAGTTTTATGGTGCCAACGATCATGTTCTGAGATTGGTCACCCACCTCACTGGGGTTTTCATCTCCTCAACCGGTTTTATGGTTCCGACAGTCATATTCCAAAATCAGTCACCTACCTTATTGAGGGTTTGTGTACCTATTTAGAGATACTAAGAGAAAAATGACAATTTTATTCATGTTTCCCAAGAAATAGTTGATTACATTACATGCCTTTACGGAAAATATCTCTTCAGGTGTTGAATATTCCAGACGTGAAGCTCTGGATTTCCTTGCAAGTCTTCGATTCGATATACCCCAGGTTCGATTACTTTGATGACTCTGAATGGGCCTTCCCAAATTAGTACTAGTTTTCCCACAACTACTCTCTTCCCTGTCTCCTGCTTCTCTAGCAAATCTACTAGTGGTTAAGGTATCATCTTGCCTTATATACTTTTCTGCTCTCTTCTTCAGCTCTGCCAGGGTGATGGGGGGCTTTTTGCATAACGATCCAAAAAACTCTGAGGAGGTGTTACCTTTCTACATAGCCTCCACCGCTCTGGCTTCATCAAGCTCGGGATTGAACTTAGCCACATACTCCCTCAGCGTCTCGTTCCTTCTCTGCCGAATTGTTTCTAAGTAACTTGTTTTCCTCTCGCATGGAACCTTAGCTATAAACCTGTTGATAAATAGGCTAGCCAGGTCTAGAAAGCTTTTGATACTCTTTGCTTCTAGGCTGTTGAACCATGCTCAGCTGGCGAGAGTAGTGGGAAAAATTTTATACATCAAGACATCCAATTGAGTCTGTAACTCCATGAACATCTTATAGTTCAGGACGTGCTCCCGGAGGTTTTCCGTGCAGTCATACGCGGTCACTGTTGGCATCATGAATTTCTTTGGGATAGTTTCCTACTGCACCCTTCTCACGAACGGGGATGAGGTCGGCAGCAGGGACTGCTGCTGTCTCGTGCCCTCAGTTCCGCCAACAGTTGCTCCTTTAGCCTCTCCAACTTCTGATCTACATCTCGCCCCTCACTTCTCTTTCTTTTCTCTAGACAGTAGTTTCTCTCCAACTCTTCACTGTTTGATCTTTCCGCCAGTTTGGAGGAGTAGCTTTTAGCCCGTCATTCTCGATGAGCTCTCTTACTACTCGGTCTCGTGCTCTGGCCATGGGCTCATTTCTCTTGTTGGCCTTTCTGTCTCCATCACTCATCCTCCTACTGCCTTGTTGACAGGTTTGGTGGTTTAGCATGGGCTGTGTAATACCCGGCTAGACCCCGGTATCGGAATTCCTACGTTCCGGCGGATTTTCCGTTGGAAGTCGAGATTCGAGGATGTCGGAGCTTGCCCTAAGGGTATAAGAAAGGTTTTTAAGATGTTTTTTTAAGTGTTTTTATCATGTTTGCATGTTTTGAGTTAAGAAAAGTGAGTTTTGAAATGAAAAGGCCAAGGGGACAAAAGCCAGGTTCGGCCGCCGAAGGTGAAGTTCGGCCGCCGAAAGTTGCATGGTTTCGCATGCACGTTAGGCCGCCGAAGGAAGAGTCGGTTGGCCACTACAAAAGCCCCTTTGCCCGAGACTTGAGTGTTAAACACTCTGTTTTTGGGTCAAAGGTAGGTTCAAGCTCTCCTTGGTGTGATTTCTCATGTTTTCCTCAAATCTTGCATGTTTTAACTTGATTTGAGCTTTGTTTTAGAGATTTGAGCAAAAGGAAGCAAAGTTGAGCACTTGGAGAGTTTAATTGAGTTTTCTCCTATCTCCAAGCTTGGATCATCAATCCTCTAGTTCTTCAAGAGGTAAGCATGGATCCTCACCTCCCCTTATGTTTAAAGCAAGTTTTGGAAGTTTTGGAGAGGTTTATGGCATATTTTGGGGTATAAGCATGAGTTTGAGCATATGTTGCTCATATGCGTTTTGTTGTTGTTTTTGGGGCTTGAACTAGTTTTTAGGCCTCTATATGCATGAGTTATGTTATATGTTAGTTGAGAAGTGTTGGTATGCATGTTCTGGGTGTTTGATAGAAGTTTGGAGGCTGAGAGCATGAGTTGTGCTCGGATTCTGCCTTTCTGGAGAATCCAGGTTCGGCCGCCGAAGCAAGGTTCGGCCGCCGAACCCCTTGTGGAGGCAGTTTCGGCTGCCAAACCTTGCCCCCGAAAGCTAGGCTTTTGGGTGAGAAAGGGGCTTTCGGCCGCCGAAAGAGGGAGTTCGGCCGCCGAAAGTGCATGAGTTTCGTCTCTGGACGAGACTTTCGGCCGCCGAAGGTGCCGCCGAACATGCATGAGTTTCATCTCTGGAGAGGGGTTTCGGCCGCCGAAAGTGCCGCCGAAAGTGCCCAGTCCAGCCTTCTTTTGCCCATTTTTCCATGCATGCCTATGATGTTTTAGAGGGGTTTTGGGGAGATAGTAGGAGTTATGTTTAAGTAAGTTTGGTCCTCATTTGAGTCCACCTGTGTAGGTACGGACCCGAGAGACCAAGGAGGCCCACAGAGTTAGAGTTACAGAGACTGCTCAGCAGTTGACAGAGGTGAGTGGAACAGAACTTTATTTTAAAAGTTAAGAACTGTTTTAGCATGATTCATGCATCATTAATGCCATGTTTATGTAGGATGCTTTGCATTAGTATTCACCAAGTTGATGCATTGCATTATTACGTGTATATGTGGATTGGACCGAGGCGATCTCAATAGCCCATACGTCTGTCATTATTGTATGTCCTGTGTGAGCTCCTTTGGGGCCGGGCATTTACCTTGGATGAGTCCTGTGAGAGCCCTTATAGGGTCGGGCACCATGAGTAGTTAGTGAAAGACCTGTGTGAGCTCCTTTGGGGGGCCGGGCACTGACAGAGGGAGTTTTGGGATCATGTCCAATCCGAGATGTGAAATGTTTGTGCAGTGATGCATCATATGATAGCATGTTTTAAATGTGATTTTTTTATAGATTCCGCTCACTGGGCTTTAGCAGCTCATCCCTCTCCCTAACCCCATTTTTCAGGGCCTTAGAGAAGAGAAAGAGAAAGAGAAAGCAAGGGTAAAGGCATATGTAATAGTATAGAATAGTGGACATGAGAATGATGTACAGTACAGAGTTTATGTAATGTATAGAAATGATGTAATAGTAAGTTATGTATTGGGTTATAGAATTGTGCTTGGCCCTAGTGTATGTTTATCCCTTTGCACATGATCATTTTATGATTGAGATAATGTTGTTATGATGCGCTAGGCTTGGTGCATGGTAGTCTTTCTATCTCTGTAGTTACTGTATGGTACCATAGCAGGTATCACTCTTCGAGTGCATACAAACAGAGCATGCATAGTCCAGGCGTAGTTGATGAGAAAAGTTATACAGAAAAGAAAAGATAGTCAAGCAAAGAAAAAAAAAAAGAGTAAGTAACAGTGTTAAGCTTAAGTATGATTATGTATGGGATTTATCAGGTACACAGAGTTGACAGTAGGCTTACTACGGGTCCCGGCGGCCTTAAGCCGATCTGGATCCTAGTGCCGGTGATGGTCCGGTAAGCGGGCTGTTACAGGCTGAGACTCGTTGGCATTAAATCCTTCAGCTACCAAGGGTGCACTCAATGGGGTATTGAGTCCTCTTTGTTGCAGCATCTACCCTAGCCAATAAGCAGTGTTTTGGAGTTGAAGGGCCATATTTTGTAGTTCCTGATCAGATATGGTGGTTTGGGGCATGGTTCTCGTCGAGCTCGACGAGGGGTGAAACAACACAAGTAGTTGGTTTAGTGGGGCAGTAGGGTTGAAAAATGAAAACTGTTGTCCTTTCTTAGCAGAGTTCAGATCATTTGGAGTGCTTCCAGTGTGATTTTCATTGTGATTGTCTATGTAGATTTCAGTGGGTATGATGAGGATGAGAACTTCGGTGACGAAAAGATCTTCCTTCACTTCCATATACGGTGCCAATTGATGGAGTGAGATCCAGTCGAAGGTAGGATTAGGGTATGTGTGTATGAATTTAGTCTTGTATGCCCCCCTCTCCTCCTTTTTATCCCTTTTTTTTTGTCGTCTTGTGACGTATAACCGTCGTCCTATATCTCTACAGCATGTCATTTCCGTGCGAGGCCATACGTACAGACGTACTGTTCTCTTTCCCATCATCAGACGACCATTTAATACCCTTCAGTATCACGCAGATACGATCTCGGACGTTGGGGGTCCACTGCTCCGCGTATCCGTTATCTCTAATGAGATGGACCTATTTCTCGTGGGCTTGGTTCTTATTGAGTTTGACCTGCCTGAACCAAATCTGGGCTGCATGCTAATAGTCTGGCCTGCATATTGGACTTGGATGGGTTATGGCTTGGCTTCTCAACGTGGGCCGTATCGTGGCCCAGGTATGAGAGCCCAAATGATTATCAAACATAAAAGGGAACTAAAGTGTCATTCTCTTTTTTTTTTCAGACGTCATGATGAGTCATACCAAGAAGGAGGCAACGCGAGATAATATTTGAAAGCATCCCTTTTTCATTCGTTGTAAAGAGGCAAAAAGAGATAGAATTAGGTACAAAATGGGCATTGCATGTGCTCTTGAATCTATGATTCAGATTGTGAAGAAGAGCTTCTATCATAACTGATAGAGAAAAGGAAAGGAAGATGAAGAGAGGAAAATGGATTTGGGGAGGAACGCGATTGTAGAGTGGGAGATTAGGCAAGAGAAAATATTTTAATAATGGATATTTTAGTCTTTTTATCGTGATTAATAAAGAGTTAATTGAAATTTTAACGAGAATGACTAATTTTATAATTTTTAAAAATTATGATGACTAAATAAATTATTTTTAAAAATAGAGAGACAAAAAGTTATATTTTGTTAAATTAAAAGGAGTAAACGGTAATTTACCAAAAGAAAATCTTTGACCATTGATCTTGGACTACACTCCTAATATAATTTAATATAATATAATAATTTTCATAAATAAAAAAGCAAATTGCATATTTGTATTTTTATTCCATTTTGAGATTAATCAAATAAAAGCTTAAATTAAAAAATTTAACTTATTTAATATTTAATTTCATAAAAATATTGATATATCTTTTTGTTCTCTTTCTCCATGATAGATTTAATTTTCTTCTTGGTTCATCATATAGGTCCATCAAATGAGTCTCTCAATATTTTATTTGACGAAAGGGCTGCAAAATAGGGAAAAATGGTAAGGGGTCTACTGGGGATGCCCCCGGTGGAGACCCTCCGATGCCCAAGTCAGGTTTATGATATAATATTTCATGGATAGACCTGAGTTTCAGAGAAAATATGGAGGCCCTCCAGTCGAAGAAGAAGAAGAAGAAGGAGGAGGAGGAGGAGGAGGAAGAGAGGAGAAGAGAGAACCCCTTTTGTCCTGCCCCCACGTCTATAGTGTTACTTGTCTGTGTCCTTCAGACCCGTACGTACGGATGTGTCAGGCCCCTTCTCTACGCAGGCGGCTATTTAATTTACCCTGACACGTATGCGAACAGGGTTGGTGAGTGATTAAACCTATCCCTATTGGGCTTGTGCTCATATCTGGACTAGAAAAGATCTGGAGGTTATCAAACATAATATTTAAATATAAATTAATTATACTATTCATTACGTATTGAAAAAACATAAATAGTTTCACTTATTAATGACTTTAACTCTAAATTTTCCTAATTGTATTTTAATTTTTTCATAATGAAATTATTTTAATTTGATTTTTTATTTTATAAAATTTTAGAATACAACTAATAGTATTTATATTTTTTTATAAATTATTGATAATATAAATGGAAGGGGTTATGCTTATGCTAATATGTTTTCTTTTCTTCTGACATGCGCAACAGTTTGGTTGTTATACCGGTTTATTATATTTCAACAAAAAAACAAAATCCATAATCATCAAATTAATCAATTCCTAAATTTATTTTTTATCGCCATTTTCAATATTTCCACCATTAGTAATTTAATACATATATATATAATATTCTGAAATAATTCAATGTTTTTTATAATTGTTTTAAATTCTCTGAACATAAAAAAAAATATTAAAAAAATAATTGGAATCTTTGATTAGTCTTTCTATTAAAAAATTAATGTACATCCCTTTTGTTATTAAATAATTTATCTTTAATTAAATAAAAAATCTATAATATTATATAAAAGACAAGTGCGAAGCATGCAACCAGTAGACATATAAAACTCCCATGCCACTGTGCTTCACAATTGCTTTTCTTTCATATAGCATGCAGCCTTCAGAGCTGAATGAATCACCACGCTTTCTAACCTTGAGGTATTTATATATAAACTTTCCTACGTTCTTGTTCTTTTTTATTTTTTTCCGTCAAAGTCAAAGGTATGGAAAATGAGGAGTTGAAATATTAAATTCAATTATTTTTTTTTAAATTCAACTAAATGAATTTAGAGTGATTAAATTGTATATATTAATAGTGTAACAGTCGGCTATCAGCTGTATGCCGTAGAAAATCATTTTATATCGACGGATTATTATAATTTAAAATTATATATAATAATTAGTATAAAATTATTAAATAATTTAAATTAATTATTTTGGATTCTGAAAAATAGAGTCTAAAAATTGTTTGGATGGATTTGAGTCGGATTATTTCAATTGGTATCAGAGTTACCATGAATCAGACAAATTGTACAGAACTAGTAGACTTGCGAGAAAAGGATTATCCATGTGAGATGAAGTGGAGCCGCCCGAAATACTAGCGAACCACAATACTCGAGAGATCGATCTTGGTTAACAATTATATTAGATTCAGTTGTGATCAGAACGTCGCAAATTTAACAGGTCCGAGTGTAATAATCAGCTGCCTGCTTGTGAAAAATTATTCTATATCGACATAACATCGATGGATTACGATAATTCCGAATTGTATATAATAGTTAGCATGAAACTACTAAATAGTTTGAATTAACCATTTTGAGCAAATAAAAAGTAAAGTCTAAAAATTATTTAGATAAGTTTAAATCGACTATTTTAAATATTATATTAATTCGGGTTAGTTTTTAACAAACTCTCATCTTCTCTTCTAATGGCTGTTTAAATAAAGGAAAATAAAAATATAATATTTCTTTATCTTTTTCATCTTATTCTCTCAAAGTAAACAAAGTTAAAGAAATATGTGAATTAATTGAAATAATTGTTGAAGGATTTTTTTTTAAGCAAAAAAAAAGGGAGAGAGAGGCTAATCGTCTGAAAAATATCCAGTGAAATTGGAACACTCTATTCAAATGAATTACAATAAGATTACAAATACAAATTGAGCATCTATTCATTTCCGTAATTTATTGGCTACTACCTCACTTTCTCCGCTGCAGTTGGAATGGAAGATGATGTTATAGTGGGAATGGTCAAACTGACGAGTTTGTGAAGCGCACCATTTAAAAAAAAAATAAATAAAAAGCCTTGCGCACAGGTTTTACAAAATTTTTTATAATATACTAATATTATATTAATTTCATAATATTATTTATAATCAAATTTTTATAATTTTAATTATTTTTATAATATATTTTATTTTTGATATATTAATATAATAATATAGTAAGTAAATAAAATCAGTTATAAGTTTATTGATATATAATTATTATATTTAATATATTTTGTTATTTTAATATATAAAAATATTATAAAAATTGGTAACAAAAAAAATTAAGAAAATATTTAGAGTTATAAAATAATATTATTCTACAATTAAATATAAATAAAATTACTATATTATTTATAATTTATCAAAGAAAAATAGATAAATTAATTAAATTTACATATATATTAAATATAGATAATACCAATAATTTTTTTTAAATATTAGTAATATAATTAAATATATATTTTATAATTAAATTAAATTTCAAATAAAAATTTTCTTTTTCTCTCTTTCCTTTTAAACCATTCTTCTTCTTTTAAATAAATTTAAAATGCGTAGTTTATTCTGATCATAAGAATTATTAAAAAAGAAAAATTAATTTAAATTAATGGATTCTGCGCCCATTTTTAAGTTTTATTAGAAGAATTAATTATATTTATTAATTAAACTTTTCAGCCGATATTAAACTTAATTTAATGGATGAATACTAAAAAAGAAATTATTTAATTTTATAAAAACCAGTCTAATACAAGATCAACAATGTTGACCAAACAAAAAGGACAAAAAGAGAAAGAAGGGAAAAAGAACAGGAACATTTACATGTTTAATTTCAGTTCTCAAGAACATTTCTGCAAGACACAGAGAACACAAAGGTCAAATTAATACAAAAGCAGTGAAGACTGAAGAGGTTCTGCTTCTCATCACTGGGATGATCCAAACCCAGTAATTACAGCTTTAAAACTATCTTAAACTTCCGAAGCCTCAAAATATTATAAACAACAGAGGTCTTCGGCCCATTACAATAAACCCTAGAGCCGGGAGACAATAAGGAAGCATCTGCCCAAAGGAAATGCTATTATTGTTAAGTAGCCAACCGACAAAGCTTGTGCTTAGATAATATGCATTGATTCCAATGATGTCTAAACCCAGAATCCATGAGATAACTATTATCTGCATGCATAAACTACCATAAAAATTGTTATTAGTTTTGTAATTTTGAGTTTTTTAAGGCCTCATCTTGGTGGAACTGCTGCTGAATTTGAGAAGAGGGATGAGTGCAAATGGAGAGTATCATCTTGTAACGAAAAAATAAATAAATTTATGTGTTAGTATTTCAGGGGCATCTAACAATTTTTCGAAATAGAAATCGAATAAATTTTCTCACCGATACAATTATGATCAGTGGACCTGCTCCCTGTGATCCTCCTACTTCTGTTTTTTTACCTTTCATATCCATGGGATCAGCTGCTGCTTGCAAATCAGTTTCCACTGTCGATATCACATTACAAAGGAACAAAAGGAAACAAGAAAAAAAAACTGTAAGCCATAAAAAAACTTGTGAATGATGCCTGATTATCAATTAATTAATGGGTGCTTGGTTCATTGAATTTGTTGAATATATAATTAAATTCTCTCATATGTTTGAGACTATAATTAATTAATTAATTAATTAATTACATCAGTAATCTCAATCTTTAAATTTAAAATAAATTGTTGAAATTTAAAAGAGTGAGTTAATTTAAAATAAATTGTTGAAATTTAAAAGAGTGAGTTGTTAAATATTTGAAAACTCTTTTTCTTTTTTAAGGTAACGTTATAATTAATGAATTCGTCTTTTTAAAGTTTGATTTTATCAAAATTAAATATTTTTCTGTAAAATGTAATGTTAACAAGACAGAAAAAATAATCGAAATATTTTTTTAGAATCCAACACTTTAATCCTTTAAATTTAATTTCAACATATTTATAAATTCTCTTTGAAAGAATCAAATAAGCAACACCATTTACAAATTAAAATAATAAATTGAAAATCTCAAATTTAATTTTCACAAAATTGCAATATATTTTAAAATTTAAACTTAATAAATATAATAAAAATTAAGAAAAAACATATTTTTCGTCTGATATAATTAAGGTGATTTATCTTTTTATTTTTTAAATTCAACAATTTAGTCCTTAAAATTTAATTCTATTAAAATTTAAGGAAGAAAATCTCAAATTTAATATCCACAAACAAATAAAAATTTTAATAAATTTAAAATTTGAACGTAATAAATATAATAAAAATTAAAATATATAAAATTTAAATTATTAAAAATAAAAAAAATTATTAAAAATAAAAAAAAACATATGAGGGCCTTTCAACAAGCAATGCTTTCTAATTAAATGCTTTCTAATTATAAGCGGTCTGTAAAAAGAACTCCACAAACTACAACACCACTAAAAATGCTCCCACAATGATCACGAAGAACAACTGCTGTAGCACCAGTTCTAGTGTGATTATCCACTGTTGCATCAAATTGAGTTTCAGAATACCAGAAGGTGGGGGCTGCCAAGTTGGACTAGCTGACTCTACCCCATCTCTTTGAGCTAAATAACTCTGTTTCAAGGTTTGTGGTTCCAGAGCATTAGCTTCCTAGAAATCCTCTTGTGCTTGTAAGGCCAAAGACACAGATGTAGAGGCCTATTTGGAATTCTGCCTAAAAATCATGTCATTCTATCCTTCCATATTTGCCATAGATAAAAGCAAAAAATTGTATCATGTTCTCTGAATTCACTGCCTGAGAAAGAACTTGGCAAATTTCAAGCCACTTATCCTTCATGTTAGAGCTTCTCAGAAGAGACGATTGCAGCTGGAGTGGAGAAACTAACCAGATCGAGGTGATCCATCGATTCCACGTCCCCACAGAAAGGGAAAGCAAGACCAAAGTATTGTATTCGGTGTTGAAGAACTTCTTTACAGGGAAGGTGTTCAGAACAAAAGAGTCAGAAGAAAATTTTTATCTTGCTAGAAAGATTAATTTTCCAAAGTCTCTTCCAGAAAGATGAATTCTGTGTTGATGAACTTGGGCCAGGATCACCATTAATGTCTCCCGATTCCACTTGCCTAATTTCTTTTGCCTTCCAATACCCTGACCGAACCGTATATTCCCATTCTTCTCAAGATGCCAAATAAGGCGGTCTTCTCTATTGAGAAGGCTCAAAGGAATAGCCCTTATAGCTTGTATATCTGCTTGTTCAAAGTTCCTGGATAAAATGCCAACATCCCAATCATGTAAGGAGGAATTAATCAAATGAGTAATTGGAGTTACCTCTTCCTCATATCCCTCTTTAACTTGTGGTTTGCTCAGAAAAAGAAGGGGAACCCATGCATCCTCTTTACAGAAAATGGTTTCTCCATTGCCTACATGCCATCCAGTGCCATGTTTGAGAATTTCTCTTCCCCAAAAAATGCTTTGTCATCCCATAACACTTTCCTTCCTTGAGCTGCTTGTAGGAAAGAGGAATGTGGATAGTATTTGCCTTTTAAAACACAGGCTAGCAGGGAGTCCAGATTGGAGAGATTGGAGAGAATCCTCCAACCTTGTTTTGCCACTAGAGCTCTCTTGAAGCACTCCATATCTCTGAAACCCATACCACCATCAATTTTGGAATTACACATCTTTTTCCAAGAAAGCCAATGCAACCTCTTTTCATTGGATTTTCCCCCCATAAAAAATTTGACATAATACTATTAACCTTACTGCAAAGAGAAGAAGGAATCCGAAAGCATGACATTGTATGCAAATATTACCTGAACCAGGAAATAAGACTGCTGACTAGGAAAAATGGCGTAGTTAGCTTCACCGTCAACCTTTTAAGAATGATATGATAATGCCACTCTCCTCCATTGGGATTTTTGGGTGAGGCCAATTTTATATCAACATGAAACCTGGAGGATGACAGCATAAAATTATTTTCATTTCCAGCAACTGGGGATAGATTATTAGAATCTGAAGAAACTGAAATAAGTAATGATCACTTTGTGATTCTTACCAGCAGGGTGACGGATTTTCATTCCCTGATCTGTACTCTATTGAGTGTAATATACATTATCCAGAAACCCTTTACTCCATCTTGAAAGGTCGCGTGTCCACTACAGAAAATCCCCATTACACCCCTTCCCCCTCCTAATGCTTTAAATTTCCTGATCTTTGCTCTATTGAGTGTAATTCATGTTAACCGGACACCCTTGCTCTATCTTGAAAGTGCCTGCCTTCTGTCCACTTCAGCACACCCCTTCCCCCCACCCCCCAACCGGTCCACACTTGGGCCGATACCCAATATGGACACAAGTAAGTGACTCTAACATAGTGAGATAAGTGCCCAAGATTATACCTTCCATGTGCTATTGCATCAGTGTGTAACCATTATTGGCTTCACTTTCTTTACTTGTCTATATCTATTCTCTATTCCATCTTTAATTCTTTTATGGATTGAATCGTCTAGCAATTTGCCCTCTCCCAAGGAATCCAATGCATCACAGACCAACTTATATGTATATTCTCTGGGTATAGAGCCCCCATCAACCAACTCAACCATCAAATCCCAAGCCTCCTGCAACCTTTTTGCTTCGCACAAGGCATGTATTATCGGGGTATAAGAACTCGAAGTGGCCAATCCATGATTCATCCGCTGCATCGTCCTTAACATCTCAACAGCCTTATCAATCTCATTTACTGCACTATAATATCTAATGAAAGAATTATAAGTAACTCGGTTTGGAGTAAAGCCCCTTTTGTTCATATCCTCAAAAAGCTCCAGAGCTCTCTCAATTCTATAAGTCTTGCAACACCCATCAATCAAACAATTATATGTAACAACATCAGGCACAAAGCCTTTAAAAAGCATAATCCTAAACAAATGGTTGGCCTCCCATAATCTCCTCCTTATAGCCTTTCTACACCCAGTTTGCAAACTGTACTTGCAATAAGAACTAATCAATATAGTGTATGTATACGTGTCCGGCGGGCACACGAAGCCTGGTAACTCCATCTGTTCTAATAGGAATTTCGCCTTCTTAAAATTCCCAACTCGACAGAGAGCGTAAATAATTGTATTATAAGCATACACATCGGGTTTACAATGATACTGCTTCATTCGATAAAACAACGCCAATGCCTCATTCACCAGGCCTTCTTCTCCTAGGACTTTTATCAAACAGGTAACGGTATTAGTAGTCACAAGTTTTACACCGCCGTCATTCACTCTTCTCGCCATGTCCTTAAGAAAATGCCAAAGGTTCTCTAGTCTATTACCTCTAGCCAATACGGAAGCCATCTCTCTACACGTCCTTTCAGTATGTACAAAGCTAAAATGAGTTTCTACCCAATAAAAGAACTCCACTGCTTTGTTTAAACCAAGATTGACCCTTTTTTGATCTCTATAAGCAGCTGGGCCAAGAACGAGAACATTACTGAGATATTTGCGGGATTCTTGCTTGAGGTAGCGCTGTTTTAAAGGAGGACGGTGGCGGGTAGTATTCTGGCGACCAATAGAACGCGTGGATAGGAAGAAGAATCTTGGGATTGATCGGAGAACATCAGAAACTAAATCGACAGTCAGTAAACAAGAGGAAGTAATAGCAGATGCGAGCTGGGTATCAAACGGGCGATTTTGGATCATAATGGACAGCACTTGGTTCGCAAGGAAATAAGAGCGGTTGGCGTTTAGAGGCTTCGAGGGGATCATTCTTTTTGGGCTGTTATTACTTTGGTACTAAGACATGAATACAATGCAAAGTCTCAGCTCGATGGGTAGGCAGCGTAGGCACGGGGGCAGCGTGGGCACAGGACAGAAGCAGCAATGAAGCAGTGATCAAGAAACCGGAACAAGGTCAAATGGGTTTATGTCATTCCTCGAATGAGTTAAAATGCCTTTTTCTTTTTATTATTTTTTAAATTATAATCCATCTTTTATTTTTAAAACTGTATAATTAAATTTTTTAATTTTATAAATTACTTTTTTATTATTAAATAGTAATACTTTGACTGATTCAAACTATTAAATATTATTATGAAAATATTTGCTAAACAAAAACTTAAATCTCCGTTCCCTATGGAGATTCTTTAATTTTTAATTTCAATTTTATCAAAATTTATTTATTAAAAGATAAATTATATATTTAAAATATAAGTTTTAAACATAATATTAATAGTATATTATATATTTTATTAAAAAATATAATATTTATGTACTTAAATATATAAAATAAATTAAACTTTAATAAAAAAATAACAAAATTGAAATAATTATCGGGACTATATGACCAATTTTTTTCTTTAAAAAATAATTTCCTTTATTATTTATCTTATTATATAAATTTAAAAAATATGAAAGCAATAGAGCAGCGTCACTAATAGAGCTACAATTAAAAATTTTTTTATGCATAATCTTTCATTGATACTACTCATGAGGTATGATATTTAATATTTACTTTTAATTACACCCTCCACTTTTTTTTTTAATTAAAATTTAATTTTTTAAAGCTATTCTAATTTTATCTGCTTTATACCGTTAAAAAATGACGGAATTACCACTGTCAACATCATTTCACATTGTTATATCAATAAAATTTGTTAAAAAAATTTATATTTTATTATTATTATAATTTCATCCTATTTTATCAATTAAAATTTATCTTTTTAATATTTAATTAAATACACCATATTATAGTTAGAAATTTATAAAATTATTATGTTATTTTTTTCACTATTACATATATTTAAAAATTATTATTATTATTATTTAATATATTTTTTTTAATTTTAATTAATAATTTTATAATAATAATAATTTATCTTGATTTTATTTTAACTAAAATTATTATCAATCAATTTTTCTTAAATTTATTTAATATACTTATTATTTAAAATTATCGTTAAAAAAATAATTTTATTAAATATATTAATAAGGAAATATTAAAAAATAATTTAAAATATTAAAAAATAATTTAAAATATTAAAAAATAATTTAAAAATAATATTTAATATAATTTAATTTGAAAATATTAAAAATAATAAAATATTTTTTAAAATATTTTTTTAATTATTTTTTTTAACTCTCAAATATAATATAAATCCATTACTTTTTTTTAAAATTATACTAATAGAATTTTAAAAAAAATAATAAAATCAATAATTTATCAAAAAAACCTTATACTAATTTTACCTCAACTTTTAAATTAATATTAATTTTACCCTAAAATTTATTATCGTGATATTGATATATGGCAATTCTGTTAATTTTTAACGACATAAAAATTATATGGTACGATTGAAACAATTTTTTTTGAAAGATACAATTAAAATAATTTTAAAAGGTTAAGTTTTAATCAATAAAAAATATATATGGAGAATTTAATTGCAACAAAATTAATAGTATAAATTTTTTTTGCCATTAACTCATAATTTATTTATAATTATTTTCATTCTATATACTTAGGCTTTCGATACTTAATTAAATGAAAATTTTATAACATGTATAATAGTGTGTAATTTTGTTATTATTATTACTTTTAAAAAAAATATGAGAATTTAAATATTTATTATAAATAATAATTTATTTAATTTGAATAAGTATAAACATTATAAGAATTTTAATTAAACAACTATTTAATAATAATAAATTTAATTGTCAAAATTACTTTTTATTATCACGTAAAAGTATCTTGAGAAATATTATACTGAAATATGTCATAATTTAAATATTTCATTTTTTTCTCCTAATTTATTTTCTTTTTGTCAATTTATTTATCTTTCTTTATTTTTTTTCCTTTCTTTCTTTTCTATTTTTCTTACTTTTTTCTCATTTTCTTTAATTTCTTTTCATTTTCTCTTTATTTTTTATCACAATTTCTTCCATTTTCCTTATTTTTCTCATTTTCTTCCATTTTCTCACATTTTCTTTTATTTTTTAAGTTTTTTATTTAATTTATAATTTTTTTTGTCAAATGAATATAATATAATTTAAAATACGAAAAATAACATCTTAATTTAAAATACAAATAAAATTAATAATTTAACATAATTTTTATATTTTAAAAAAATTAATAACATAGTGCAATTTATTACTAAATTTAGTAATAAATTTGATTTTTCATATTTTTTTTACCTTTTTAAGTTTTTATCAAACACAAATTTCAAATATTTTATTAAATTTTATTATCCAGCATACTTGCATATATTTATTTTATAAACAGATATTATATATATTTTTTCTTATAAATCAATTTTTTAAATACCAACTTTTTTTATTTCATACAAATTTAATTTTTTTATTAAATATTTAAAATAAAAAAATTTATTTATGGTCATGATAAATTTAGGGTTTCTTTTTTGCATGAGAATCCATGCAATTGCGTACAAATCTAATAGATATATACTGCATTGCTTATCGAAATATTTTACTTATAGGATTTTGGACATTATAGAATTCTTCATTAGATATAATTAATAGGAAAAAAAAAAGGGAATTTGAGAAGTTTTTTCAAAATTTGAAAGAACTCTAATGCAACTCAAATTCCAACAGATTCTGTTTCTCTATAAACATCTAAACCTTTCAATCCATCTCTTTCAAAACCCTTTAATCCGAAATAACACCTTCATTAGCCTTCTCCTCTAAATCTCTAATCTATTTCCGGCCATGAATAAGCCAGAAGAAACGGAATCCAACGATCAAGACTTCTTTCTAAAGCGTGAGCTTGGTCTTGGGCTTTCTTTAGGACCTTTGAGAACCTCTCCCGAACCGTTATTTTCTTCATCTCCATCGCCTCAACCGCTACCTGATCAAGAAATTTCACAGCTAATCCAAATCGAAACCCCTGCAGCCACCGTATCCCCTGATCCTAGCTTTCTGCTCTCTCATAACCATGTCGCAGCAACAACTACTCCTCACATGGCGCCTCCTACTGGGCCTTCCTTTCATACTGCTGCTGCTGTTGTTGCCCCTTCTTTGCAGCTCCAAGAGGCTTCCCCTGAAGGTCCTCGCGTAAAACGTGTTCGGCGTAACCCTACTCAGGCTCCCCGCGATGGTAAGAGCGAAAATGTCCCTCCACCTTTTCCTTGGGCTACGAATCGTCGCGCCACCGTGCATAGCCTAAATACCTTGCTGTCTAATAATATTGAAACCATCACCGGTGCCGTCCAATGCAAGAGATGTGAGAAGCAGTACGTGAAGGAGTTCAATCTGCAAGAGAAGTTCCGTTTAGTAGGGGAATACATTGCTGAAAACAAGCACTCCATGCATGACAGGGCTCCGGATCGTTGGATGAATCCGGAGTTGCCTAATTGCGATTATTGCAACCAAGAAAGATGCGTAAAGCCGGTGATTTCTCAGAAGAAGAAATCAATAAATTGGCTGTTCTTGCTTTTGGGTGAGATGGTGGGTTGCTGTACTCTTGATCAGTTGAAGTATTTCTGCAAGCACACCAAGAATCATCGAACTGGGGCTAAGGATCGTGTTCTTTATCTCACATATCTTGAATTGTGTAAACAGCTTCGTCCTGATGGTCCTTTTGCTCGCTGAAACAAGAGACGATCACAGGTGGGTTTTCATTTTTAATGAGATATTTACTTTCAGGAGTGGAAATTATTATTCAATTGGTAGATCAGTGGATTCATATGGATTTCTTTTGATCTTTGTAGCTCTACTGCTTGAACTAGATTTCATCTTGAAATCCTTCTATTTATCATAGGGCTTTCCCTTTTTTTTTTTTTTTACCAGTGTGGCTCTGAAGTTCAAACTCTATGCTTCTTTTCCCATCTAAACGTACTGTTTTATGTTGTTTTTTTTTAGGAATTCTCAACTGTTTTACATTTAATTTCCATGCGTGCCATTCTAAACTCATAGCTTTTTTTCAATTTTTTTCATTTACCAATCAATTTTCTTAATGCATTAAACGATAAGAACTAAGAAAAACATTTTTACTTTATTCTTTATTACTATTATTATGAATATCATTACATAACAATCTTCAAAATAGTCGAGCCTAAAACGTAGATATCAAACTAGAAAGCTCCTACGAATATAAAGTTTCAAATCCAATATCACCGCCCAACGTCAAATTCTTACCTATAACTCGACAAGGCAATTTACAAATATCAACAGCCTCAGTTGGCATTTCTTTTTTTAGCTTTAGTCTTCTATGTTTCAAGAGAGAATTGCTTAAAATCTCCAAATATTTAGGAACATTTAGAAGTTTGAAATTAGCTAACATGAAACCTAAGATTGTTGAAATGGTGCTTTAATCCCTATAACACATGGGAGAATGAATTCATTCTATCATTAACACACAATTCACAACAGGCTGCTGTGAGAAAATTCCTAAGAGAACATATATGAACCCAAAATTCAATCATTAATGTTTTGAATTTCACATAAAAAAATAACTAACCTTTATTATTCTTCATGGACAGTACAGTACAAACCTGGGAATAAGAATTTGGAGTTTTCACTTGTCATGTAACAGAGATCTTCCCAAATTGCTCTCGTTTCTTTCTTTTACGGATATTTCCAAACAAGTCAGCTAAGATTCTATGATCTTTACGGTACCCTCTACATCTGCTAAAATTTTTATCACACTTAAACCCCTCAACTTTCTTTTTCAAAAACTTTTGATTCCTCTCTCCATTTCACTTCCTAAAAATAAAAGTTTGGGAGGATTCTACTGACTTAGAGAATGGAAGGAGAATGACATCAAAAAAATATCGTGTTAAAAATGGTAAATAAAGAGATGGATAGCGGCTACGCTCTTCCCTCTATGCCTTCCATTTTTAGATTTTTGGGGGGATTTTCTCCCACTTTCCTTTCTCCGTCAGGACAATATGTGGAGAGAGACAATAAGAGAATCCCCTTTTCTCCTGCTTCCCCGATTCTTCTTTTCTTACATTTTTTCTTTAATGAAGAAAAGTTGATAACGTGGCATCATGTGTAAGTCATGTGTACACCTTAGAAAAGAATTCGGATGAATATAAAGTGTGAACCCAAGTTCCAAATCAAATTTTTATCTATAACTCCACAAGGCTATTTACATAAGGAATCATCCTCCGACCATCATCCTCCTCAGTTTTCAATTGTTTGATTTCATCAGTGGTCTTGTTCTGGGAAATGAGAGTTGCCACCACATATATCACTAATGTTTCACCACCAATAAACAATACTCTTCCACTATCTTCAGTCGGCCCAATGATCTCTGAATCGTTTGATGACAACTCTTTCGTAGACAAGTCCTTTGCTGTGCGATACGTACCGCCTTGCTTGAAGGCCTCGACGGCATCGTACAGATCAAATGCAAGAAAGTGTGGACCACGTAAGAAACCAGAATACAGTTTACCATTGACGTTGCCCAAACAACGTGCATGAACATTGGAAAAGAGGAGAGATGATTTCTCTGTCGTCAGATCAAAAGCAATAACCATTTTCTCGTTGACCCTTGTACGCCAATAAACGCGGTCATTAACAAATACACCTGTATCAGGAATGATCATCCAATTGCCAAGGATAAAGTCACGAGAAGTTCTCCAATATTCTTCAGCAGAGGAATAAATGCCAAATTTACATTTCAGCGTATCAGATTGAAATGCACAAATCAGCCTGTAGTCAACCACAAATTTCTCTAATGCTGGCTCAAATACAAGAACAAGGGCAGGATCAGAACCATGGTTGGCATCAGGTTTTGGTAGTTTCTTCCACCGTCGGTTAACAGGATTGCAAATGTAGTAGGGTTTGTGTCCATTGGCAGTCCCTTGAGCCTGGCAGCAGAGAAGTCCATTGGAAGAACATCTGACGTCAACGGGTTCAGGCAAAAACCTCAAAGACGGGTCTGGAACCCCATACGCCATTGGGTCAAGGGAAATAAACGATGGCAATAAGGATGAACGAGATCGACGAAAGAAACCGGATATTTCGTGGAAATAATTTGACTGGATGTGAGCAAACGAAGAAGTTGAGATGTAATTCTTCCAGCCCCGACAAACACAAGAGAAGCGATGGAGAGATTTAGCAGGAAGGTAACGAAGGGCATTCTCCCTAATAATATCTTTGAGGTCCGCGTGGATGTTGCTATTTCTGCTTTCAACGGAAGTGCAAGGCTTCTTTCCTCGATCCATTGTAACTTCCAAATAAAAGTTGAATCCAGATTCAAGCAAGAAACAAGAATCAAGAACTGTAAGCAAGATTAACAGGACGAAGCACAAAACAAGCACCCATTATAAAAGAATTAACAAATTCTTTCTCATTAATATTAAATATATATTTTCTATACATATAATGGTTAAATATACCTTCCAAGATAAAGGGTGTCACCAAGGAAAGTTACTGTCGTGAACACAGCAATGGCAGCTCCCTTCTTCCGCGAACACCATGTGTGAATAGCTATTCGAAACAGACTCCCAAACACAGCCTAAAATTACTCCAAAATCAAGCAAGAAACAAGAACTGTAAGCAAGAGTACATTTTCTCACTGTGACATATGAAATGTTAAAGAGCACTGGAGGGAGAAAGAGAGAAAAAAGAAGAAATCATACCCAAATTGAATTAATTTTTCTTCTGTACGTAGGATACTGATCGACAAGAGTTGCTGTGACCGAGAGAAAGAGAGAGATTCTCTTTATATAACATAAAGGTGCCAGTATAATTTGTCATTATTTTTTTTACTATAATAATTACATTGGGTTAAACTTAATAATCCTATAAATTGAAAAGAAAGTAAAAAATTTTAAATAGGTAAAGAAAAAAAAATTAGGGATTTTAAAAAAAATTCAATTGAGGAAACTTGCACTGATGTGAAGAAACAGGGGAGATTGTGTATGAAGGGATTGAGAATGTTAGAGAAAATTAATGAGAGACTGAGGAAGAGAGAGCTATTAACAAAATATTTATAATGAATATAAATATAAGTATTTTAGATAATTTTATTAATGGCTAATGTAAATTAAAAAATAATAAAAAATTATATGAATTTATTATAAAAAATAATTCAATTAAATTAACAATTGATCAAATAATTTTTATTTTATTTCTAAATGTAATAATATTATCAAATCTTACTTTTTCTTTCTTAGTATATTAAACTACACTAATTTTTACTAATATTATTATAAATATTTTAATACTTACAAAACATATTAATTAAAATGAAAGAAGAATTTTTTTTCTATGAAACCATAGTATTATTATAAATATTTTAATAATTTTTATAAAATTTTCTTAGTTAAAAAGAAAAAAGATTTTATTTTTTAGTAATTTTAATTATCTATTAAAATAATCTCATCGATAAAATTACAAGAATATTTAAATAAAATGATATAATTATTACTTTAATATATTGTTTAATTTTTAAATATTTAAATAATATTAAAATTAAAATAATTTTTATAATTAAAACAATCTCTAGAGTTTCCTATGAAACGGTGTGGTTAAAACTACATTTTTTTAATTCTGAATTGTAATAAAAATAATCATAAAAATTTAAATAAAAAATAATAATTTAACATTTATATAAACTCTATAATTAATTTAATTAATAAAATTTAAATTAAATTAGTTTAAATTTACATAAGGAATCATGCTCCGACCATCGTCAGCCTCAGTTGGTAACTCTTTGATATTTTCAGTCATCATGTTATAGGAAATGAGAGTTGTCCCCAAATAAATCACTGCAGTTTCACCGCCGACAAACAAAACTCTTCCACCATCTTCGGTCAGCAGAAAATCTATATCCAACCGTATCAGATTGAAGTGCACAAATCAGCCTGTACTCAACCACAAATTTCTCTAATGGTGGCTCAAAGACAAGCACAAGGGCAGGGTCAGAGCCATGGTTAGCATAAGGTTTTGGTAGTTTCTTCCACTTCTGAGTCACAGGATTGCAGATGTAGTAGGGTTTGTAACCAGTCCCTTGACCCTGGCAGCACAGAAGTCCATTGGAAGAACACCTGACCTCAACTGGTTCAGGCAAAAACCTCAAAGACGGATCTGGAACCCCATATGCCATTGGGTCAAGGGAGATAAACGATGGCAATAAGGATGAAGGAGATTGACAAAAGAAGCCAGATGCTTGATGGAAATAATTTGACTGGCTGTGAGCAAAGAAAGGACTTGAGATATAATTCTTCCAGTCCTGACAAACACAAGAGCATCTGAGAAGAGATTTAGCAGGAAGGTAACGAAGGACATTCTCCCTAATAATATCTTTGAGTTCCATGTAGATGTTTGCTATTTCTGCTGGCAAGGGATCAGAACAGCAATTACAAATATGCAGAGCGTAGAACACGTAGCTAATAGTTTAAAGCAAGCAAGAAACAAGAATAAAGAATTGTAAACAAGATTAACACAAGGATGAAGCAAGAAATAGCAGTGTACATTTTCTCCCTAACTTGTCAAACGTTATAGAGCAATCGAGGGGAAAGAAAGAAAAAAAGAGAAATCATACCCAAATTGAATTTATTTTTGTTCTGATGAACTGAGAGAGTGAGGAAGACAATTTCCCTATATATAATTGTGTTGCCTTTCTTGGGTTGGGCCATTGCATGGATTTTCAATTCTATGCTTTGTGTGGATCCATATATTTCCATTTGCAGAGGACAATAATCTAAAATTAAATATTAAACTATCACAAATTTGATGTGTACAAAATTGAGAACAATTATATAGGGAACTATTTACAAAATCCATAATTAAAATTCAATTCATAATTTTTTTTCCAAACTATTCTCATTACAAAACCCATAATGAAAATGTTGAAACACCTGTATCGCCCGAGCTCTTTTGCCTAGCAGATTCTTTACTGCAGTCTCCTGCGGATTGCTGGACAACTTTTTTTTCTCTCTTGGAACATACTATTCAATCTGGGTATGATTTCTCTTTTTTTCTCTCTTTCTCCCTCCATTGGTCTTTAACATTTCATACGTTACAGTGAGAAATGTACTCTGCAATCACTTGTTTTGTGCTTCATCCTTGTGTTAATCTTGCTTACAATTCTTGTTTCTTGTTTCTTGTTTCTTGCTTCTTGCTTCTTGTTTCTTGCTTGATCTTGGATTCAACTTTTATTTGGAAGTTAAAATGGATCGAAGAAAGAAACTTTGCACTTCCCTCGAAAGCAAAAATAGCAACTGCCACGTGGACCTCAAAGATATTATTAGGGAGAATGCCCTTCGTTACCTTCCTGCTAAATCTCTCCATCGCTTCTCTTGTGTTTGTCGGGGCTGGAAGAATTACATCTCAACTTCTTCGTTTGCTCACATCCAGTCAAATTATTTCCACCAAATATCTGGTTTCTCTCGTCGATCTCGTTCATCCTTATTTCCATCGTTTATTTCCCTTGACCCAATGGCGTATGGGGTTCCAGACCCGTCTTTGAGGTTTTTGCCTGAACCAGTTGACGTCAGATGTTCTTCCAATGGACTTCTCTGCTGCCAGGCTCAAGGGACTGCCAATGGATACAAACCCTACTACATCTGCAATCCTGTTAACAAGCAGTGTAAGAAACTACCAAAACCTGATGCCAACCATGGCTCTGATCCTGCCCTTGTGCTTGTATCTGAGCCAGCATTAGAGAAATTTGTGGTTGAGTACAGGCTGATTTGTGCATTTCAATCTGATACGGATGGACATGAATTTGACATTTATTCCTCTGCTGAAGAATCTTGGAGAACTTCACCTGGGACTTACTTTGGCAATTGGCAGACGCTTCCTGATGCAGGTATTTATGTAAATGGCTGTGTTTATTGGCGGTCAAGCTCCAACGAGAACATGGTTATTGCTTTCGATCTGACAACAGAAAGCATCTCTCCTCTTTTCCCATTTTCCTGCACGTTGTTTGGGCAACGTCAATGGGAAGCTGTATTCTGCTTTCTTAAATGGTTCACACTTCCTTGCATTTGATCTGCACGATGCCGTCGACGCCTTCAAGCTAAGCGGTTTATCATTATATGTTGAAGAATTAGAGAATATATACAAATCGTGATGGATGGATGGACCACGACCAAGTGGCTCAACATGTTTATCATTAATGAGCAGGCTAATGCATTTGTCCCGACACGTCATCATACAATTCGAAAGGACGTATATCAAATTGTTATCGCTAAATCACCAACATATGCTCTCTCTTTCTCGATCTCTCCAAATTGAAAATCTCTCAATACTATTACTTCCAACGATTCAAACAGAATCATTAATTTTTCTGTAAATCAAACTCTTGCCTACATATCTACATCTTCTTATCTCACCGAATCTCAAACATATTAATATATGCTTGAAAATGGCAGCTCCCTTTTAGTGTGAGTTTGATTTATCTATCTGCTGGTTTTCTTCCAGCTCATCTAATAGTGGGTTTCCTTCCTCTCCAACACTACCGGGTGAGGTTGTCTTTCGTTTTTCTTTTATTTTCTCTCAATATCTACCTCTTGTTAGGTTGTGTTTTATTGTCTTGCTTTCCCTCTTCTTCCTCTTTGGCTTGGTTTGCTTGAAGTTTGAAAGGTTTTTTCCTTCCTTGTGTTTCAGTATGTGCTAAGGCTTATGTAGACTACTATAGTGAGTTTTTTTTATAAGCCTTAGAAGCATTGTACTCTACTGACCGAAGGTCTCTGTATAGAAGGTAAGCTTTATGGTTGGGTTTTTAAGGTTGGAGATTTTGTGGGCTAATTTCTTTTCCTTCTTTTTTGTGTAGTTGGACCTTATGATTTTTCTTGATCTTAGATCTTTTCTTATATTATCAGTCAATGTTACCTATTGAAAAGAAAAATATACAGTCAAAACTAAAAAGTAGATATTAAACTAAAAATCACTATGTAGACCTTAGAAAAAAATTCCTATGAATATAAGTTCCGATGAATATAACTGCCTAATTTCAAATTTTTATCTACAACTCCACAAGGCTATTTACATAAGGAATCATCCCCCGACCATCATCCTCTTCAGTTGCCAATGGTTTGATATCATTAGTGGTCTTGTTCTGGGAAATGAAAGTTGCCCCCGCGTAAATCACCATAGTTTCACCACCAATAAACAGTACTCTCCCAGCATCTTCAGTCGGCCAAATGATATCTGAATCGCCCAATGTTAACTCTTTCGTAGACCAATCTTTTGCTGTGCGACACTTACCGCCTCGCATGAAGGCGTCGACGGCATTGTACATATCAAATGCAAAATGGTCTGAATCATGTAAGAAACCAGAATACAGCTTCCCATTGACGTTGCCCAAACAACGTGCAGGAAAATGGGAAAAGAGGAGAGATGCTTTCTCTGTCGTCAGATCAAAAGCAATAACCATTTTCTCGTTGATTCTTGACCGCCAATAAACACAGTCATTAACATATACACCTGTATCAGGAATGATCATCACCCCATTACCAAGGCGAATCTCACGAGAAGTTCTCCAAGATTCTTCATCAGAGGAATAAATGTCAAATTTATATCCAACCGTATCTTTAAATGCACAAATCAGCCTGTAGTCAACCACAAATTTCTCTAATGCTGGCTCAAATACAAGAACAAGGGCAGGATCAGATCCATGGTTGGCGCGAGGTTTTGGTAGCTTCTTCCACTGCTGGTTAACAGGATTGCAGATGTAGTAGGGTTTGTATCCATTGGCAGTCCCTTGAGCCTGGCAGCAGAGAAGTCCATTGGAAGAACATCTGACGTCAACTGGTTCAGGCAAAAACCTCAAAGACGGGTCTGGAACCCCAAATGCCATTGGGTCAAGGGAAATAAACGATGGAAATAAGGATGAACGAGATCGACGAAAGAAACCAGATATTTGGTGGAAATAATTTGACTGGATGTGAGCAAACAAAGAAGTTGAGATGTAATTCTTCCAGCCCCGACAAACACAAGAGAAGCGATGGAGAGATTTAGCAGGAAGGTAACGAAGGGCATTCTCTCTAATAATATCTTTGAGGTCCGCGTGGATGTTGTTATTTCTGCTTTCAACGGAAGTGCAAGGCTTCTTTCCTCGATCCATTTTAACTTCCAAATAAAAGTTGAATCCAGATTCAAGCAAGAAACAAGAATCAAGAAACAAGAATCAAGAATCAAGAATTCAGAACTGTAAGCAAGATTAACAGAAGGATGAAGCACAAAACAAGTAATAGCAGAGTACATTTTCTCACTGTAACGCATGAAATGTTAAAGAGCAATGGAGGGAGCAAGAGAGGAACAAAAAGAGAAATCCTACCCAAATTGAATTAATTTTTCCTCTGTAGTATACTGATCGACAAAGTTGCGGCGACTGAGAGACTGAGAGAAGGAGAAATGAAAAGAGGGAGAGTCTCCCTTTATATAATACAAAGGCGGTGCCTTTCTTTAAACCGCGTTATAATATTTCTAAATTTTATTTATAATTATATATATTATAAATTTAAATTATAATAAAAATTAATTATAATAATTTAAGTACAAATAATAAAAAAAATTGTAAAATTTAAATTTATTATGCGATATTTTAATATTATCCTAATAATATAATACTTAATATATTTTTATAAATTAAATAAATTATTTAATTTTTTATTATTATTGATAAATATTTTTCTCTTCCTTGTCCATGATAGATCTGGTTTTCTTCTGGGTCCCTTCTTGCTGGGCTCCCTGGTGGATCTCTCCATGTTCTTCCTGGTGAAGGGACCTGTAAAATAAGAAAGAAAGGTCAGGGGCCTACCGGGTGTGCCCCGGCAGAGGCCCTCCGACGCTCAAGTCAGATTTTATGGCTCAGAGTAGTATATTTAGGCAAGGGTTACAGAAAGAATAAAAATGGTGTCCAGGAAGGAAAAGGAAGAAGAAGAGAGCCCCCTCTGCGTGGCCTCTATCGTGATATATATATCTGTCTCTCTGCCACAATGCTAGCTGTCTTCTGTCGCCTAGCTCCGTATGTACGGATGTGTCAGGCGCCTGCTCCATGCGTAACGACCATTAATTCTCCTCTGATACGTATGATTCTCCTCTGATACGCATGCGGAAGGACCTACCAGCGGGGCATCTTGGTCATTTTCCCCTTTCCGGGCTGGGTTGAATGGTAGGGCTGAAGTTCAGCCTGGTGAGGGCCTGATTACTGGGCCGAGAGGTTTGGGCCGGTTTGATTGAGGAGTCTAGGCGGAGTCCGGCCCTGTGACTGAGCGGGCTGGACCTGGCTCTCGAGGGGAATATTGAAGCTTTCGGATCATGGACTGTTTTCATGGGCCTGGCCTTTATACCGGGGTGAAGAAATCCAGCGATCATCAATTGCCCCTTTATCTCCTCAGCAGTTATTCCATGACTGGTGAGGGGATAAATCTTTAAACTCTATTCATGACCGTGTGGTCTGAGAACTGCTCCTGTCGAAAGTATCCCTTTCTTGCCTTTTTATTATTTTTGCCTGAGCGTTGGACTCTTGTGTATGTTTTTTGCCCTTGAGTATTTATGGGCACTCTTCTTTCGAGCGTTTTGCGGGCTCTTTGTTGCTTGGACCTTTCTCTAGGTCAGCTGAGTTGGTTTAGTGTGAGCGGTCAATTCTCGAGGTCGTTGCCTCTCATGATTGCCCCTGATTCTCTGTTTGGCTTTGTATTTTGGTATGCAGTTTGCTTAGGAATCGCCTTGCCTTAATTCGGTCTGTCTTATCGGGTTTACCAGTACTGCGCTCGTTTTCTTGAGATCGGCATGATGCTTTGGTACTTTTGGCTGTTGTGTGAGATTAAAGTCTCTCTACCTGATGACTTGAGCTCCTTTGGGAGGTCGGAGTTTAGCTTTTTCATTTATGGTCCCGTGCCCCAATCTTTTATGTGAGATCAGAACTATGTTCTTTATGAGTTGTTTTTGCTTGTTGCACCGGATGATCTTGGGGATTCTGGCTATTTTTGCTCCGAGAGATCTTTGAGATCTTTGCCGGTCTTCTACCTCAGTGAGGTCTTCTGCCTTATTGAGGTCTTCTGCCTCAGTGAGGTTTTCTGCCTCTTTGAGGTCTTCTGCCTCTTTGAGGTCTTCTGCCTCTTTGAGGTCTTTTGCCTTATTGAGGTCTTCTGCCTCTTTGAGGTCTTCTGCCTCTTTGAGGTCTTCTGCCTCATTGAGGTCTTCTGCCTCATTGAGGTCTTCTGCCTCTTTTGAGGTCTTCTGCCTCATTGAGGTCTTCTGCCTCATTGAGGTCTTCTGCCTCTTTGAGGTCTTCTGCCTCTTTGAGGTCTTCTGCCTCACTGAGGTCTTCTGCCTCGGTGAGGTCTTCTGCCTCATTGAGGTCTTCTGCCTCATTGAAGTCTTCTGCCTCTTTGAGGTCTTCTGCCTCTTTTGAGGTCTTCTGCCTCAGTGAGGTCTTCTACCCCATTGAGGTCTTCTGCCCCATTGAGGTCTTCTGCCTCTTTTGAGGTCTTCTGCCTCATTGAGGTCTTCTTTTGCTATGACCTCACCTCATTGAGGTCTTCTCTTGTCAAGACCTCATTGAGGTCTTCTCTTGTCAAGACCTTATTGAGGTCTTCCTTTGCTAGGACCTCAGTGAGGTCTTCTTTTGTCAAGACCTTATTGAGGTCTTCTCTTGTCAAGACCTTATTGAGGTCTTCCTTGTCAAGACCTCATTGAGGTCTTCTCTTGTCAAGACCTTATTGAGGTCTTCCTTGTCAAGACCTTATTGAGGTCTTCTCTTGTCAAGACCTTATTGAGGTCTTCCTTGTCAAGACCTTATTGAGGTCTTCTCTTGTCAAGACCTTATTGAGGTCTTCCTTGTCAAGACCTTATTGAGGTCTTCCTTTGCTAGGACCTCAGTGAGGTCTTCTTTTGTCAAGACCTTATTGAGGTCTTCTTTTGTCAAGACCTTATTGAGGTCTTCCTTTGTCAAGACCTTATTGAGGTCTTCTCTTGTCAAGACCTTATTGAGGTCTTCCTTGTCAAGACCTTATTGAGGTCTTCTCTTGTCAAGACCTTATTGAGGTCTTCCTTGTCAAGACCTTATTAAGGTCTTCCTTTGCTAGGACCTCAGTGAGGTCTTCTTTTGTCAAGACCTTATTGAGGTCTTCTTTTGTCAAGACCTTATTGAGGTCTTCCTTTGTCAAGACCTCATTGAGGTCTTCTCTTGTTAGGACCTCAGTGAGGTCTTCTTTTGTCAAGACCTTATTGAGGTCTTCTTTTGCTAGGACCTCAGTGAGGTCTTCTTTTGTCAAGACCTTATTGAGGTCTTCTTTTGCCAGGAGATCTTGGGGACCCTGGTCTTCATGCTCCGGGAGGTCTTTTAAGATCCTCACCGGCCGTTTTTATTTTGTTTTCCCGGGAGTTCTAGGGGATCCCGGTCTTCTTTGTTTTCCCGGGAGTTCTAGGGGATCCCGGTCTTCATTCTCCGGGAGGCATCTTTAAGATCCTCACCGGCCGTTTTTGTTTTGTTTTCCTGGGAGTTCTAGGGGATCCCGGTCTTCTTTGTTTTTCCGGGAGTTCTAGGGGATCCCGGTCTTCATGCTCCGGGAGGTATCTTTAAGATCCTCGCCGGCCGTTCCGGGGTGACCTCGGGGCCCCGCCGGCTGTTTTTTGTTTTGTTTTTCCGGGAGTTCTAGGGGATCCCGGTCTTCTTTGTTTTCCCGGGAGTTCTAGGGGATCCCGGTCTTCATGCTCCGGGAGGCATCTTTAAGATCCTCGCCGGCCGTTCCGGGGTGACCTCGGGGCCCCGCCGGCTGTTTTTTGTTTTGTTTTCCCGGGAGTTCTAGGGGATCCCGGTCTTCTTTGTTTTCCCGGGAGTTCTAGGGGATCTCGGTCTTCATGCTCCGGGAGGCATCTTTAAGATCCTCGCCGGCCGTTCCGGGGTGACCTCGGGGCCCCGCCGGCTGTTTTTTGTTTTGTTTTTCCGGGAGTTCTAAGGGATCCCGGTCTTGTTCGTAATTCGGGCTCTATGGCCTTACTGTCGCTTCGTCTTCTCAGTTTGGTTTGTGGTGTCAGGAAATCTAGGGGATCCTGTACACCTACCTCTCTGAGGTCTTGTATAAGATTCGGAATTTTTTCTGCAAAATAAGAGCTTGTACCGAGCGTATATAACGAGGATACTCATTTTTAATAATATCTGTCAATAAATAATATGTCACACATGTCACTTGGTTACATTCTTCAGATGAACAAATGCAAGTATTAACTCTTACAACGTTAACCCATGCATTTTTAGAGATGCAATAAACAATATTTTGCATGTGTAAATTTCTTCAGGACTTTTCGAGCTATAAAATGCAAGCTATTATTAGGATATCTAAACTCATAGAGGTTTATTTTAAACTTAGTCTTACTATTTACATGCGAAGCATGCCGTTTAATCAATTTATAAAATCATCTGTAAAAAATAATTACCAATAACCAAAGGCAATCTTGAAATTTAAATTCTATCTTACCTATTTCGAATACTAATGGTAAAAAGAATCGGTTAATTTATAAAAAAGAGTTTTTTTTTTTTTTTTTTTTTGACATGCATGTCGATATGTTATATTATCATGCACATGACATGGCATGAGATGAATGCATATGTAGACACATGCCTACATAGAACTACGAGAAGAGGAGATAGGAACCTGAATGGGAAAAGCATCCATGTCAGCTCTGATGGCAACAAACGAAGGCCCACCAGTGCCGAACTAAGCCCGAATACCCATTTTCTTCTGCTTTTTCTTTTCTCTTTTCATCCTTGCTGTCCTTTAATTCATTTGCAAAACTCTCTGGACCTTTCTTCTGGTTCTCCTCATTCAGATCTTTCACATAAGCTACACCAGAATGATTATCTTTTTTAAATAAATTGTTCTTCAATCCATTTCTGCACTTTTCTTCATTGGCACAGGATGATCCCGTCCCCTTGGTTTTCTTTGAATGGGTCATGAAGCCTTCATCGTCACTCAAATTTTCCTTATAAGAGACCTGTTGCTTACGCCGATCAGATCTCCTTGGGCGCTTTCCATAGCTACTCGAATTCACTTCTGCCTTAAACTCACCATCTTCATCAACTAGCATATCTTTTTCAGCAGGTGCGATTCTTCTTGCATTGATATAAATGTATATGTATTATTGGCATACAAAAAAGCCAATAGAGAGGACACTTGTCTTGCTGTTATAGGCTCTAGCCCATTCACGCGTTCACCTTCCTCATCTCCTTTTCCTTTCTCTGTTTAGTTCCCGAGAGCATTAAACTGCCTCCTAAATACTTGCTGGTGTTGTTTCTTGCAGTGGTGTTACTCACTACTCACTCTCTTACCCAATACAAGCCACCAATTAACAAGCCTCCTCCTGCAGAGAGATACGCCCCATTTGACCCAATACAAGCCACCAATTAACAAGCCTCCTCCTGCAGAGAGATACGCCCCATTTGACCCAACAGACAAACACCACGGACTCCCAAAGAAGTGGCCACCCAGTTCGATTGATGGATCGATAGGAGCTGGTGATCATCAAGAGAAGGCATTCCCTGACAAAGACAAGCCATAAAAACGCAAGGGAGTGACGTCACCATACAAGCCTGGAAATCTGAGGTGAAACAGAGCCACACAGATTCGATTCTGTCAATTCCAATGAAACAATACGCCCTTGGGAGCAACGGACTCCAACCCATGAACAAATTGATCTTGGATTTGAGGAATTCCACGTTGTCAACTTGGCCGACCTGCTCAGTCAGGCCATCGTACTCCGCTAAATTCAAGTTTGAAAATTGCATGTCTTCAAGCTGGCCAACATCAACAACATCATTCCCTCCGATCTGAATCGCGAATCCGAGCTCAAGCATGCTCCGACCTCGAACACAAATCTAACTCCGAGCTCGGGTCCGACCTCGACTTATAATAATACTGTAATTGCTGGATTTCTTGAGTTCCTTTCAGTCCTGCTCTTGAGCTTGGACTCAAAGATAACTCCGAGCTCGGGTCCGACCTCCACTTATCTTGAGGACAGTCTGGCCATCCGACTCAAAATGCGAGACCGACTTCTTCTTCCGACCTGTTGAGTTTGATCTGCTGGAGCCTTCCCACTCAAAAGTTGATCATCTGGTGGTGGTGTCTGCTTTAATTCTTGAAGGTTGTGGTTTCTTCCTTTGCATACGTGGTGTCAGCTCCATCATGCCTTCATATCTGGTCCAGTTCGGTGTCGCGACGACCTCACTTGTTGGAGCTTGACCAGACCAGCGACTTCTTCATCAGGTCGGCGCGCCTTTAGCACCTTCATGTCTGTCTATCTGGTCCATTTCCACGTCGCTCCGGCCTCATTTGTCGGGTCTTGACCAGACCAGCAACTTCCTCCTCAGGTCGGTGCGTCTTTGGCAGCTCGAGCTCTTTCCACTCCTGCTATTTCTACATATATATATATTATTATTATTATTTATTTATTTATTTATTATTATTATTATTTTTTTTTTTTTATAACTTGGAATCTTACAGCCAACCTGCCCATCTAACCCTTACAATATATATACGGCCGACCTCACAATCTCAACAAATATGTATATTATGCATTCTTTCTTCTTTTTACAGAAAAAATTAAAATTTATACTTACAGGCAAGCACTTCGATCTGAAGTTTCACCTCGTCAGATCTCAAAGAAAAAGTTAGTAGTAATAATATTTAATAAATGTTAAAATAAACAACGAGGGTAGGAAAATGAAGATTAAGAGACTGTCAAGATATTCTTACACCAGCTGGGTCTTTCTTTTCAACTGGGTTACTGTAAATCTCCAGCTTTCTTTTTCGTGTAAGCTTTCTTTTTTGTATTGTCTCCCTGTCGCCCCGATGCTTTCCATCTGTCCTGAAATGCGACTCCAACCTCGACCACGAATCTAGTTTCGAACATGGATCCGACCTCAACGAGCAATCTATCGCTGTGGTCGTCGGATTTGCTGAGTTCCTTTCTGTCTTGCTAAACACGGCTCCGACCTCCTTTTTTCTCACGGACTCCTCTTCTCTTTCTCTCACCTTCTTCTTCTCTTTTATTTATTTATTTATTTTTTTATATATACAGCGGACCTCAGAATTTCAACAATACATATATTCCTCACCCTTTTTTTTTTTTTTCTTTTACAGAAAATATTCACCAGACTTCAAAGAAAAAATCAGCCGTAATAAAATCTTATGTGGATCTCAATGGGTGGATCTGAAAACTTTTGAGATAGTAAAATCTCTTTCGTGGAGGGCACATTCCCGGCCAAGCTCGGCGAGGGGTTAAAAGGAATGGGTGGTTGGTTGTTTGGAGTTGTAGGACTGGAAAATAAGAACTGCTGCCCCTCTTGGGCAGAGCTCAGATTATTTGGAATGACGTTAAGGTTATTTTCTTGGTGGTTTGCCATTGTGGATCTCAGTGGGTTTTGAAAGTGAAAACTCCGGTGATGAAAAGATCTCCTTCGTTTCCCACAGACGGCGCCATTTGATAAATATTTTCCTCTTCCTTGTCCATGATAGATCTGGTTTTCTTCTGGGTCCCTTCTTGCTGGGCTCCCTGGTGGATCTCTCCATGTTCTTCCTGGTGAAGGGACCTGTAAAATAAGAAAGAAAGGTCAGGGGCCTACCGGGTGTGCCCCGGCAGAGGCCCTCCGACGCTCAAGTCAAATTTTATGGCTCAGAGTAGTATATTTAGGCAAGGGTTACAGAAAGAATAAAAATGGTGTCCAGGAAGGAAAAGGAAGAAGAAGAGAGCCCCCTCTGCGTGGCCTCTATCGTGATATATATATCTGTCTCTCTGCCACAATGCTAGCTGTCTTCTGTCGCCTAGCTCCGTATGTACGGATGTGTCAGGCGCCTGCTCCATGCGTAACGGCCATTAATTCTCCTCTGATACGTATGATTCTCCTCTGATACGCATGCGGAAGGACCTACCAGCGGGGCATCTTGGTCATTTTCCCCTTTCCGGACTGGGTTGAATGGTAGGGCTGAAGTTCAGCCTGGTGAGGGCCTGATTACTGGGCCGAGAGGTTTGGGCCGGTTTGATTGAGGAGTCTAGGCGGAGTCCGGCCCTGTGACTGAGCGGGCTGGACCTGGCTCTCGAGGGGAATATTGAAGCCTTCAGATCATGGACTGTTTTCATGGGCCTGGCCTTTATACCGGGGTGAAGAAATCCAGCGATCATCAATTATTTTTTAATAAATCAAATGATAATGTTAATTATCTTTAACAAATACTACATTACACTATTTTATTTTTTAATATTATAAACTTAAATTTTAAAATTAATATAGTAAATTTTTGTAATCTTTTATTAAAATAAAAAATAAACTTTATTGCACTTAAATTAACACTTGTATTAATTCTTATTTTAAATTGTTAACATTGATTTTTGATATTATGATTTCTCACTTTAATAATTTATAATTTTTTATTTTAAAATTAAGTATATTATTAATAATTAAAACAACATCATATTATCTAAAAAATTTATATTATTAAATTATTTATATTTTAATTTTCTTTTAATTATCAAATTATTTATAACATTATCTAATAATTTTATATTATCAAATTATCACTTTAATAATTTATAAGTTCTATCTTATAAATTTAATTGAATTATTATTCATTTTAAAATGATATTTTAAATATCATTATTAATAATTTTAATATATATATATAGTATAGATATAAATAAAAACTAGAAAGTTATAAAGTTCTAAATCCAATATCAGTGGCTAATGTCAAATTTTTAGCTATAACTGGACAAGGCTATTTACATAAGGAATCATGCTCCGACCATCATCAGCCTCAATTGCTAATTCTTTAATATCTTTAGTCTTCATGTTGTAGGAAATGAGAGTTGTCCCCAAATAAATCACTGCAGTTTCACCCCCGACAAACAAAACTCTTCCACCATCTTTAGTCAGCATAATCATCTCTGAATCTTCTAATGAGAATTCTTTCGTATATATCGTCATCATCATGTCCATGGCAATATTGGACAGTTCGAATACTACTAACTGTGCACCATGTCTGAAAGCAGAACATAGCTTCCCATTCACGTTGCCCAAACAACCAATTGAACAGGAATACAAGGGAGTTGCTCTCTCACTCGTCAGATCAAAAGCAAGAATCCTGATCTTTGACCTTGGCCGCCAATAAACAACGCCATTAACATAAACACCTGAATAAGGAAAGATCTGCCAATTGCCAACGCAAATCTCACGAGAAGTTCTCCAGGATCCTTCAGCAGAGGAATAAATGTCAAATTTATATCCAACCGTATCAGATTGAAATGCACAAATCAGCCTGTACTCAACCACAAATTTCTCTAATGGTGGCTCAAAGACAAGCACAAGGGAAGGGTCAGAACCATGGTTAGCGTCAGATTTTGGTAGTTTCTTCCACTTCTGGGTCACAGGATTGCAGATGTAGTAGGGTTTGTATTCAGACCCTTGAGCCTGGCAGCAGAGAAGTCCATTGGAAGAACATCTGACGTCAACTGGTTCAGGCAAAAACCTCAAAGACGGGTCTGGAACCCCATATGCCGTTGGGTCAAGGGAAATAAACGATGGCAATAAGGATGAAGGAGATTGACAAAAGAAGCCAGATACTTGATGGAAAGAATTTGACTGTCTGTGAGCAAAGAAAGGAGTTGAGATATAATTCTTCCAGTCCCGACAAACACAGGAGAATCTATGGAGAGATTTAGCAGGAAGGTAACGCAGGACATTCTCCCCAATAATATCTTTGAGGTTTATGTAGATGTTGCTATTGCTGCTGGCAAGGGAAGTGCATGGTTTCTTTCCTCGATCCATTTTAACTTTCAAATAAAAGTTGAATCCAAATCAAGAAAGAAACAAGAAACAAGAATCAAGAATCAAGAATTGTAAGCAAGATTAACAGAAGCAAGTAATAGCAGAGTACATTTTCTCACTGTAACGTATGAAATGTTAAAGAGCAAAGGAAGGAGAAAGAGAGGAAAAAGAAAAATCATACCCAAATTGAATTTATTTTTCTTCTTTAGGATACTGATCCACAAGAGTTGTTCGTTCCAGAGAGAGAGAGAGAGAGAATGAATTTCCCTTTATATAATATAAAGACGTTGCCTTTCTTTGGGTTGGGCCATTCAATATATCGAATTTAGACTTTCAAATTTTTAATTAATTTTAAATAAAATAAAATTATTATTTTTAAAATTTAAACATTTCTATTGATCCAATTAAAATGAAGAAAAAAGTTTTTAAAAAAATTGAGAAAAAAAAATAAATAGAATTTTAAATGGAGAGAGCTCCACGTTGAGATGGGAAGACTTCTTTATATAATTTTTTAAAAATAATGGTAATATAAGTTCTAATTTTTTATATAATTAACTCCAATTCAGTTTCTTCATTTTATTCAATGGCAAAATAAACTCTAATTTAAAATAATTTTTTAAAAATAAAATATTATTTTTAAATTTTAAAAATTATTTATTATATTTATATATATTTTTTAAAAAAATTATGTTAATTAAAATACTAAATTTTTTGGTATTTTAAATTATTAAAATAATATTTTATTAAATATAAGTTGAAAAGTCAAATAAGTTCAATTCAAAATTTAGTGCTCAAAACTCAAATAAGTCTTTATTTAATATAATATTATTTTATATAATAAAATATTATTTTTTTTAATATTAAAATATTTTTTATATGATAAAATTTATTTTTGTAATTTTAAAAATTATTTATTATATCTATATATATTTTTTAAAAAATTATTAGTTAAAATATTAAATTTTTATAGTTTAAAATATAAAAAAATAATATTATATTATATTAAAACTTATTTGATCCTTAATAAAAGGGTATGAATTTAATTGACCCAAAATTAATTTGAATTAGATTTATTTGGCCGGATATATTTTTATATTTTATTATTAAAAATAAATATTATATTATGTTAGTACTTATTTAGCTCTTAATAAAAATATAATAATTTAATTAATAAAAAAATAAATTAAATTTATTTAACTCTTAAAAAATAATATTAAAATTTAATTAGAGTTTATCACCTTTTAATTTTCCATTTTAATTATTTTTAGAACTTATAATTTTGCAAATAATTTAAAAAAAGTAATGATATTTTTATTTTTCAAAACTTTTCTTCATTTATACTTTTATATACTATAAATTATAATAACTAAAATAAATTTTACATTATAGATATAGTCTAATAAATTTATAGTTTTATTTGAGTAATATAAATAATTTATTTTGAAAATAAAATATTTCAAAAAAGAAAAAGCCATTTATAACTAATAAAATGATCTCTATTAAAATTATATTAAATCTAAAATATTTTAATACAAAGAATATGACACTATAAAAAATATTAAAATTAGTATAAAAAATTTTTACTGCTAAAAAATATATAATTTATTTATAAAATTAAAATTATAATAGTAGATATTTTACAATAATTACGCAAAAGAATAAAATTTTTTTATTATTGCTATATATATTGAATCTGGTTATCTCCAGTTTACCTATAACTGGACGAGGCTATTTACATAAGGAATCATCCTCCGACCATCATCAGCCTCAGTTGGTAATTCTTTGATATTTTTAGTCTGCATGTTATAGGAAATGAGAGTTGTCTCCAAATAAATCACTGCAGTTTCACCACCGACAAACAAAACTCTTCCGTCATCTTCACTCAGCATAACGATCCCTGAATCCTCTAATGAGAACTCTTTCCAACCGAATTTCATCACCTTGTTGAAGAAGGCGTTGGCCTGTTTAAATACTAGTAAGTTTGAACCATGTCTGTAAGCAGAACACAGCTTCCCATTCACGTTGCCTAAACAACCAATTACAAAGGAAAAAAAGGGAGTTGCTCGCTCACTCGTCAGATCAAAAGCAAGAATCCTGATCTTTGACCTTGGCCTCCAATAAACAACGCCATTAACATAGACACCTGTATGAGGAAAGATCTGCCAATTGCCAATGCAAATCTCACGAGAAGTTCTCCAGGTTCCTTCAGCAGAGGAATAAATGTCAAATTTATATCCAACTGTATCAGATTGAAATGCACAAATCAGCCTGTACTCAACCACAATTTTCTCTAATGGTGGCTCAAAGACAAGCACAAGGGCAGGGTCAGAACCATGGTTAGCGTCAGGTTTTGGTAGTTTCTTCCACTTCTGGGTCACAGGATTGCAGATGTAGTAGGGTTTGTATCCAGTCCCTTGAGCCTGGCAGCAGAGAAGTCCATTGGAAGAACATCTGATGTCAACTGGTTCAGGCAAAAACCTCAAAGACGGGTCTGGAACCCCATATGCCGTTGGGTCAAGGGAAATAAACGATGGTAATATGGATGATGGAGATTGACAAAAGAAGCCAGATACTTGATGGAAAGAATTTGACTGGCTATGAGCAAAGAAAGGAGTTGAGATATAATTCTTCCAGTCCTGACAAACACAAGAGCACCTACGGAGAGATTTAGCAGGAAGGTAACGCAGGACATTCTCCCTAATAATATCTTTGAGTTCCATGTAGATGTTCCTATTTCTGCTGGGAAGGTAACGCAGGACAAATATGAAAAACGTAGAACACGTAGCTGATAGTTTAAAGCAAGCAAGAAACAAGAAGTCGGAAACAAGAAGCAAGAAACAAGAAGTAGGAAACAAGAAGCAAGAAACAAGAATCAAGAATTGTAAGCAAGATTAACACAAGTATGAAGCACAAAACAAGTAATATCAGAGTACATTTTCTCACTGTAACGTATGAAATGTTATAGGGGAATGGAGGGAGAAACAGAGAAACCATACCCAAATTGAATTGATTTTTCTTTCTGTAGGATACTGATAGACAAGAGTTGTTGTGACCGAGAGAGAGAGAAAGAGAATTTCCCTTTATATAAGTGTTGCCTTTCTTTGGATTGGGCCATTCAGAATTTCCCTTTACAGTTTTTGCATTTCTTTAATTTTCTCCACACAGTTTTTATAATAATTTTAAAAGTTTATGTTAATAATGATAGTGCAATACGGATATAAATATATTTATCAATTGATTGTGCTAATAAGATAAATAATAAAATAAAAATAAAAAAAAGGAATTTGAAAAGTTATTTCAAAATTCGAAAGAGCTGCAATTCAAATTCCCTGAAATTCTGTTTCCACGTATATATCAAGACCTTTTAAACCTATCTCTTTCAAAACCATCTCTTTAAATTTTGACAGAAGATTTTATTGTTGTCATTAGTGTGTACTCATGGGATAAACAAATGGAATCCAATGATAAAAAAATCTCTTTTAAAAGAAAGAGCAGTAACAATCGCGAACCTGATTTTAGAAAAAGGGAGGAGATGGATCTTGGTCTTTCTTTAAACACCCGTCATGACCCGATATCTTCTTCATCATCATCTTCATCTCCATCTCCATCTCCACCTCCATCTTCATCGCCTCAACTGCTACCTTCACATCAAGAATCAGAACTACTCCAAATTGAAACCCCTCCGGAGACCCTCTTCCCTAATCCTAGCCTTCTGCCCATTTCCCCAGCAACAACTACTCCTCACGCCCCTTCTTTGCCAGCTTCCCCTGCTGGTCCTCCTCGCCCTCCACCTCTTCGCCCTCCACGTGCTCGGCGTAACCCTACTCAGGCTCCCCGTGATGGTAAGAGCGAACATGTCCCTCAACCTTTTCCTTGGGCTACGAATCGTCGGGCCACCGTGCATAGCCTAAATACGTTGTTGTCTAATAATATTGAAACCATCACCGGTACCGTCCAATGCAAGAGATGTGAGAAGCAGTATGAGATGGAGTTTAATCTGCAAGAGCAGTTTCGTATAGTAGGGAAATATATTGCTGAAAACAAGCACTCCATGCATGATAGGGCTCCGGCTCGTTGGATGAATCCGAAGTTGCCTAAATGCGAATATTGCGAGCAAGATAATTGCGTAAAGCCGGTGATTTCTGATAAGAAGAAATCAATAAATTGGCTGTTCTTGCTTCTGGGTGAGATGCTGGGTTGCTGTACTCTTGATCAGTTGAAGTATTTCTGCAAGCACACCAAGAATCATCGAACTGGGGCAAAGGATCGTGTTCTTTATCTCACATACCTTGAATTGTGTAAACAGCTTCATCCCGATGGTCCTTTTGATCTCTGAAACAAGAGACAAACACAGGTGGATCTAGACTTTTTCCCTCATTTGCTACGAACTTTTTTTTTTATTATTTCAGTCTAATTTACTAATTTCAGGCAATTTTAAGGTTCTACAGTGAAGAAACTTGCAATTATTCTACAACTGAGAAGAGTTGGCTGATGAGAGTTTGCAGTTGGCTACATTTTTTTTTTTCTTTTTGCTTGCAGTTTGAACAAACTGGCCTGACATGGTTTTGTTGCCTTCCCCTCCATTTTTGCAAACTGGCTTGGGGAATTTCAGCGGCGGTGGCAAGTCTCCAAGAGTTTATTAGCTTTGGACTCTATTTTGTGGACTAATTTCTTAGGCCTCTGTCAATTTTCTTGGGTCATGGTTCATTATAGTAATTGAGTTTTTAGCCTTGTGGGTCCACTATAGTTCATCAACTCATCCCTTTGAAATAAAGATAAATAATTTGCTTATACTTTCCTCACTCTAATCCAAAAATTAAACTGCAGAAATTGAGTTAAACTAATATATACTATAAATTTTTAGCATAGATTAATATAAGTATATGCATAGCTTTCCTATTGATTATTTTTGTTTCATTCAGCAAATATGTTACTTAAATTTATAAGTTTAATTCTTATGGAAAACAATAACCGTAGAATCTAAATAAATTTTAATTATATAATAAAATAATTAAATAATTGTGATATTTAATTAATTACTTATTCAATAATATAAGCAAATCTTTTATTTACAGAAAGATAAGAATTTACCTTCATTGAGTGAAAGCAAGATACAAGGCCCAAGATTAAGCAAATTATACAAATTAAATTACTCTAACAAAGGATCATATATCTTCTTGATAGAAATACATTTCAACTAAGTAAATTAACTATATATTTAGACTTTGTTTAGTGTAAATTTAAAATATTTTCAATATGAATTGACTAAATAATAAATACTTTTATAAATATTTGATCAATTTTAAAAAATATATTAAAATATTATTAAAATTTTTATAAATTTATTAATTAATTTCTAATAATTTTAACAATTGAATGTTATAAAAAATTTAAAATATTTTCAATATGAATTGATTAAATAATAAATACTTTTATAAAATTAAAAAATTGAGTTTTTTTATACTAAAAAAATTAAATATTAAAAAGGTTTAGCGATTAAAGTTATTAAAACACTAATTAATATATATATTTTAAATTTAAAAAATATGTTAATATATTTTTTAAAATTATTATAACCTTATAATAATTATTTCTTAAAGTTTTCCACGTGGTTGTTCTATGACTCGATACTCTCACTTTTTCCTATTTCTTAAACCTAACTTCTTCTTTTTCTTTTTTTATAAAAAATAATCTGCGTCAATTGATTATCGATAAAAAAGAAGATATTGTTGTCCCTATTAAAAGTTCTAAAGATATTTCGAGTTGATTTCTGTATGGTGGGAATATTTCCCACATATAATCTAATCAATTTTCAGAATATATAGATCTCTTTAACAGATTTATTTTAGAGGGACATATATTATGAAATTAGAGACAAAAAGATATCTATTTCGGTTTTTTAACGATATTGATTTTCATTCCTCTCAACAGGATAATGATGTTAGAGGTTTCCTTCCTCTCAACAAGATGCCTCTAACCACACCCCTGCGAATGATAATTTGACAGGTAACCGTCAAGCGGTTCATCCCGTCAAAGGTCAGGATAATCGAAAGCAATGATCGTCGTGTTGGAACTGCCAAAGACTCAGCGATCCTCAGACAGTTAATGCATTGAAGGATTTGGTTACTAGTTACAAGCCGAACATTTTATTTTTGATGGAAACAAAAGTTTTAGCTCTCCATCACTGATCTTTGCGATGAAATTTTTACCTTTTAACGGCTGCATTCTTATGGACTGTTTGCAAGTGATTCAATCACTTCGGTCTCTATATTTAGATATTTCTGAACTGAGTTTGATTTTGAATGATTATAAATTTTTGTTAGACCCTAAAACTAATATTTTTGTTAGATAGGTTTGTCGTCATGCCACTCTAAGTGTTCATACTTTGGCTAAAAAATCTATTAGATATGATCATTCTTGATATCTCCTTATTTTATTAATACAATCAATAATTTTATTTTTAAAAAAATATTTTTTAAAATTAAAAAATTAATTAATAAAGTTTTTATACCATATAAATTAAATAATAAATTTACTTAATATATAAAAAAATTACTTCATAGTCTTTATAATATAAAAAATTTACTAATTAGTTTATCAATTTTCAAAAATACATTAAAACATATCTAATATTTTAAAAAATTTATTAGTTAATCTTTTCATTTTAACAGTTAAGTATTGTGAAAAAATTTAAAATATTCGTGATACAAAAAAATTAATTAATTAGTAACTTTTTTAAAATTTAAAGAATTAATTAATAAGTTTTTTTTAATATTATAAAAATTAAATAATAAAATATTTAAGAATAAAATTAATGCAGAAATTAAGTAATAGATTTTTTAAAATATTAAAAATATTTTAATATATTTTTTAAAATTAAATAATTAATCAATGAATTTTAACACATCTTAATAATAATTTTTAAAAAAAATAAAACATGTCTCATCCTCATTGACTTCATCCTTAAAAAAACAACAGATTCAGTGACCGTTTAAATTTCGAATTCAAAACATCAAGCCTCACCTGACAGCACTGTGACTTTCGAACCAATAACAAATTAAGAATCCATTCAAATCAGGCATAAGCCTGGTCCAAAAAAAAAAAAAAGCAATGTGGCCGAAACATCTAATCCAGGTGGCATAAACTAATTTGTCGGTCACAACCGAAACTTACAACATAAAGACTTGGATACATGAGAGTGGGCGCCACTCAGATACGCTCCTAACGAATACCGAGCGAGAATCGACGGTCCTGATCTTCCCTCAATTCAAACCAAACCCATTCCCCGCTTCAAAAGCATTAAACAAATATTAAATAGTAAACCACAGGAACACAGAACACTCTCCTCCATTCTCTTTCCTTCTCTCTCAAAGGGAAAGAAATCGTCTGTGCAGAAAGAAAATCAAGTAAATAGGTTAAGAGAGGGAGGGACTTTATTCGAAAATGTCCACTCAGAATCGCCGCCCTTCGTTTTCTTCCTCCACGACTTCGTCTCTAGTGAAACGACGTCCGTCGTCTTCGACGGCGTCGGAGAATGTGGGGAAGGCCGCAAGTGCAACAAAATTGGCGAGAAAGCGGGCTCCTCTCGGCGATATCACCAATCAAAAGAATGCGCCACAAAAGGGGTCAAGAACTTCGATTCCGTCCTCTACATTGGTGGGTTTTTGTTCTTTACTTTGTTTGGTTTCTGAGGTATGAAAAGAAACATGAAGTGTTTAAGTGGGTATGAATAATGCTTGTGGATTTATTAGACATTAACCAATTCAAGTTTCAATTACTTATCTATTATGTGATAATCAGTTCTCACTCTTACTGCTTTGTTTTGAAAGAAATTTAACTTTATAATATTTCTTTTAGCGTAGAAATAGTCAATTATGGAGGATTATCAGGTGATTATTCAGTTGTTGCTAATTGAATTTCATATGTGAAGGCACCATGTTCGAATAAAATTGCTAAAGTGAAAAAGGGACCTCCTGCTTCCGCCATCAACACAGGCTTCTCTGGGAGTAGTTTAACTGCAGCTTTAAATGCAAAATCAACTGCAATTGATTTATGTAAAGTCACACATGTTTCAAGAAGTGAAGAGTCTGTCCCTGAAATCGTTGCCAATCCTGCTCCATGCTGCATGGATGTCTCTCCTACTAAATCAGATGGAATTTCAATTTCTTTGGATGAGACAATGTCAACTTGTGATTCTTTCAAGAGCCCTGAAGTTGAGTACATAGACAATAATGATATTCCAGCAATTGATTCTATTAATAAGAAAACACTTAGTAATCTCTACATCTCAGATCAAGTGGAAACAGCAGGTTCAGTTTTTTTTCTTTTTGTTTTTTCCTTTTCTTATACCTATGTGTGGCCTCAGTACAACTTTGGTTTTCGAGACTTCCTTATCTAGTTTGAATATGTGCTTGCAGAAAATGAGTGCTGCAGAGATATACTTGCTGATATGGAAACGGATAATAAAATTGTTAATCTTGATGACAATTATCAGGACCCACAGCTTTGTGCCACAATTGCTTATGATATTTACAAGCATTTGCGTGAATCAGAGGTTTGTCATTCTTTTTCATGCGAATGCTTATGATTGCAGATTGCTTGCATGCTTCTTTTTTTTGTACAAAATTTAAAAAAAAAAAATCAATATCTTTCCTGGTTAAGGTTTTTGTGTTCAATTACTCATTACCTGTTATCAGAGGTACAATGTAGTCAAATAAAAATTGGATAGAAAAATGACCCAAAATTAGCAGTTTCAGGTTTTTCTTGCATGATTCTCGTTTACATAATGGTGATGGATCTCTTGGAATTCTATTCAATACTTGTGTTTATTTTGATTGCTCTGACTCCAAGTTTTCCGTGGGATTCTAGACAAAGAAAAGGCCTTCAATAGACTTTATGGAAAAAATTCAGAAGGATGTAAATGCCAGCATGCGTGCAATACTCATTGATTGGCTTGTGGAGGTAATTTGTTTCTATTTGTTGCATCACATATTTGTAAAATACTTAACACATGATCTGAAGAATCTTAAATTTATAAATTTACCAATTTCCTCCAGGATGGAGTTCCATGGTTACCCTACTTACCATATTTAATTCAAACTGCAGGTGGCTGAAGAGTACAGGCTTGTACCTGATACATTGTTTTTGACTGTGAATTACATAGACCGATATCTGTCGGGGAATGTGATGAACAGGCAAAAACTGCAGCTGCTTGGTGTTGCTTGCATGATGATTGCTGCGTAAGAAAACGTTCTTCTATGTCTTCTGTAGTCTTTTGTATGATTTAATTCACCCATTTTTTTGTTCTGTAAAGTTTTTATTAAATCAAATATTCATAAGGGTAATTGTCACCGTGGCAGAAAATATGAGGAAATATGTGCGCCCCAGGTGGAAGAGTTTTGCTACATCACAGATAACACCTATTTTAGGGAGGAGGTATGGGTTTTACCTTCCACATGGAAATTATATTTGCTTGTTGCTTCCTCATATTTTTGCTTTATTACCCAGCAAGCAATCACAAGTACTAAATATTTCAAGCTTTGCAGGTTCTGGAAATGGAATCAAATGTTTTGAATTACTTGAAATTTGAGATGACAGCCCCTACAGCAAAATGTTTTCTAAGGTAATCACTGAATTTATGACTTCTCTCCATATCCCATTTTAATATGCTGCGCTGCTTGTTTTGACTAGTGATAAAAAATACTGTCAACTTTTGCAGACGATTTGTTCGTGCTGCTCAGGGAATTTATGAGGTATCCATCCTTGTATAATTGGACATTTGCTCCGCATATTATGTGACATCAGCATGATCTAGTGTTATATGGCAGCAGTCCCTTTACATTTTCTAAGATTTTGTCCCTTCTACAATAATGGGTTGCTCTCTTTCACAGGTTCCATCGATGCAATTGGAGTGCTTAGCCAACTACGTCACTGAATTATCTCTCCCAGAATACAATATGCTTTGCTATGCTCCATCACTCATAGCCGCCTCTGCAATTTTCTTGGCTAAATATATACTTCTTCCCTCAAGAAGACCATGGGTATGCATCTGATAAGAGAATGGTATTTGTTTCGGTACTTCTGTTGCACTGCTTAAACACAAGTTAAAACCTTGATCATCCTTATGTTTTGGAGCAGAATTCTACGTTGCAGCATTACACTCTTTACCAGCCTTCAGATTTGTATGACTGCGTCAAGGATCTCCACCGCCTGTGCTGTGATAGCCATAACTCTACCTTACCTGCAATCAGGGATAAATACAGCCAGCATAAGGTTCGAAAACTTGTATTTTGCTCTAGCATATTTTTTGTAAACAACGATGAGTAGCAGTAAAATGTAACTGATAATCTAACTAGAGTTGTTTATTTTTGTCTCAGTACAAATTCGCAGCGAAGAAATACTGCCCTCCTTCAATACCTGAAGGATATTTCCACAACCAAAGCTGCTAAAATAGCCGCATTACTCCTCCAATGCTCCGTTGGTTAAACTTCAAATGGAATCTATATGTTCTTCCTCACTGTATTTATTATCTTTCCCCTTTTCACCTATTAAAATCTTGTAAAATGCCATTAGCTTGCTCTTTTCAGCAAAGATTTTAGTGCTGATAATTCTTGTATGATAACATTCTTGTTTTCTGGATTTTCAGCAGGGTTCATAGTCCACTTCCATTTGTATCAAGCTGCATCCACCACTGAAATGGGTACAACACTTGCACAGTTGAAGAACAAAAATGTGCACTTTATATTTAATCCCTAATTATCATGATTCGTACCCCACATTATCTGATTCTAATTTAGACTTCTTTTGTTTGCAAAAAATTATTTGAAAAATATGAAAATATTTTTATTAACTGCTAGAACTTGGGTTTATAGGAAATCACAGAAGTATCAAATGGAGCAAATATAACCACATTATGCAATGTAAAGGCATTATCATCCTTCCCATCCTCCATCAAATCATGTAGTTTTACCTACGACCAGCCTTGTTTAGATTCAAGTTTGATACTTGAAAACTCTCGCCCACCCGAAATTAGTCTTAGAAAATGATTGATCGAAAAATTGAGTGAGAGACGCTTTAGTGTCCCACATCAATTTGGATCGGACTGATACAAAATCCACAAGGCAAAGGAAACTCACCTGATGAACGAGGGCAACCGTAGGTGCAAGACAGCACTGTGGTAGTACTGTCAGGGGAGGACAGAAGATCATCTCCGCATGTGCCTTCACAGTTGGGCATGTGGGCGCCGAAGTGTACGTGAAGGATTGAGAAGGGTTAACGGAACGATGATCGAAGAGCTTGTGGTTTCGTTTTGCTGGTACTCTCTTCAGTGGACTCCGTTGAATTAATTTATACGATAAAATTATCATCTAATTTAAAATTTAAATTAAATTATAAAATCAAAATTTATATTAGAAATTCCCAGTCTTTCCATATAAATTATAAATTTATAATTAAATTTTTAAATGCTAAAATTTCTTCAAATTTAATAAATTATTATTTTCATAGCAAATGATTAAAATCTCCTAAATTTTAAAATCAATAACGTTAGAAAATCATCTCAAGTTTATAATAATTATATATATTTTTTACTTTAAATAAATATTAATTATAAATGAATAAAACTTTTTCGCATTGAACTTCGTGTTTAGTGTAAATACCTAAAAAATTTTTATATTTTTATATTAATTTTATTATATGATATAATTTTATAATTATATTATAGTATACTTAATATTAAAAAATTTGACTACTTTATGTATTAAAATGTAGATTTAAATAAAAACTTTTAAATACAAATTCAACGCAATTTAATATTTTTCCACTTACGTAAGATTATGATAAGTTTATTTATTAAATTTTAATTAAAAAGTATAATAGATTTTGAAATAAATACAACATAATTTTTGTCAATTTAAAGGTTTTAAATATTAATAATTTTATATGTTTTAAAATTTATTTAACTAACTCTTAAATTTTATTTAAATAATAAAAATATTATCAATTTTTAAATTTAAATGTAATTATAAATAAGTAAAAAATGTTAAATTCAAATACAAAACAATCTAGTGAATTTAAAGTTTTTAAATAATAGTAGCTTTATATATTTTAAAATTTATTTAACTTCTTAATTGTTATAATAAATAATGTATATTGAGTTTAAAATATAATTTATTTATATATTTATACGATAAAAAGAGAAAAAAAATTATTTTAATTTTTTTTTTAAATAATATGAAAAGTGTCTTATTGAATTTACAGTTATACTTGTGTAATAACTCTAATCAGATTTAATGTTAATTGTTATATTTTATAAGATATGATAGTAATCAGCTATTATAAGAAATTCAAATCACATATATCATTAATTAATTAATTAATTAATTATGAAATTAATTAAATTTAAAGTATTTTGAATAATTTTAATATTTTTTCTCTTTTCCATTTTATATATAGTATAGATAATAATTAACGAATCTTAATTTTCTAATTTAATGTAATAAAAATTATTAATCCATAAAATAAAGGAATATTTACAATTTAGCCCCTAAATATTGCCATTATTAATAAGTCAGTCCCTGTATTTTTAAAAACCTATTAAAACGTACTTATATTTTCTTTCTATCAACGAAATAGTCATTCCGTCCTTTTTTTCGTTAAAATTAAATAAAGGAGGAGAGAGAAAATTTTTAAAATCCAATTTTACTCTCAAATAAAACCCTTTATTTAGTTCTTGGATATTGTTATTATTAACAAGTTAGTCCTTATGTAATACCCGGCTAGAGTCCGGCATCGGAATTCCTGTCGTTCGATGGAATCCAGAATGTCGGAATTCTCTAGAAGGGGAAGATTTATGTTTTTTCTAAAGTAATATAGTATATTTTCATAGTTTAAAGTTAAAATGAAAAGAGTTTTTGAAAGAAAAGAACCAAGGCAGAAAAGCCAGGTTCGGCCGCCGAACATGCATGGCTTTCGGTTTCACGATAGGTCGCCAAAGGTGGTCTGGCCAGCCACCTATAAAAGGCCCTCAATCGGTTGAAACGATAAGGATTGCCTTTTCTTTCACTTTCTGAGGTAAAACCCTGTCCTTCTTCAGTTTTCTTCATGTGTTCATTTCATCATGCAAATATTTGATTGATTTTTATGGTTTTTTGAAGGTTTTGAGCTAAAAACACAAAGTTGTGAAGTTTGGAGAGTTTGAAGGAGAGTTGCTCCAAAACTCCACGTTAGGATCGTTCATCTTCTTGGTTTCAAGAGGTAAGTAAAGATCCTGAGCTTGTTTTTATGTTTTATGGAAGATTTTTAAGGTTTTGGGGGAGAGTTGCATGAATAGGGTTAAAAGAGAGTTTTTGGTGTTTTGTTGATAAAAGCATGTTTATGTGTCATATGTTTTGTGTTGTTGGGGTTTTTAGATAGTTTTTGACCCATTTGAGCATATACTTGGGTGTATGCAAGTTGAGGAATTGAGGTGTTTGAGATTGGGAGCGTTTTGTGCATTTGGCGAGAGGCAGAGCAAGTTTCTGCCTTGCTGATGAACTCAGGTTCGGCAGCCGAAGGTACATTCGGCCGCCGAACCCCTGAGGAGGTGGCTTCGGCTGCCCAAGCTTGCCCCCGAGCTTTTGGACTTTCGGCTCTGGAGGGGAGTTTCGGCCGCCGAAGGTTAGAGACTTTCGTCTCTGGAGTGCCTTTCAGCCCCCGAAACTTGCCCCCGAAAGGGTTCGGCTGCCGAAAGTTGAGATTCGGCCGCCGAAGGTGCATGAGTTTCGGCTCTGGAGAGGACTTTCGGCCGCCGAACCTGCCGCCGAAAGTGTTCTGTCCAGCCTTCCTTTGCATGCTTTGCATGGATGTTTGAGTGAGTTTAAAGGGATTCTTGGGGAGATTAAGAGAGGTGTTCTTAAGTTAGATTGGTCCCTCATTTGAGTTTATCTGTGCCTACACAGACCAGAGGAACCAGAGAGAGCAGCAGTGAGTACTGCTCCAGTGTGTACAGAGCCTGCAGAGTCAATCCAGATAGCCAGAGGTGAGTGGAACTAAACTTAATTAGTTGTGTTTAAAGTTGTGCTTGACTTAGTTATTTTGTGTTGTAAATCTTTTGTTATGTACATGATCTGTATAGGTATGTTTTACAGAGTATGTGAAAAACCAGGCTTAACAGGTATGAGTTAACCCATCTAGAGTAAGCTCTAGTCAGGGGTACAGAGTACAGAGTACAGAGTACAGAGATAGTGCATACATAGGTTAAGCCTTAGTTCAGAAAAGAGTTTTATTTTTACAGAAAATGTATAATCATGTATGAGATTTACAGGTACACAGAGAGTATAGCAGGCTTGCTACGGGTTCTGGCGGCCTTAAGCCGACCTGAATCCTAGCGCCGGTGACGGTCCATTTTGGGGTCGTTACACCTTACATTTTCAAAAATCTATTAAAACGTTTTTATTTTTTCTCATATCTATTAAAACATCTTTATTTTTTCTTTCCGTCAATGAAATAGTCTATATCTTTTCTCATATTTATTAAAACGTCCTTATCATTTTTTCTGTCAACGAAATAGTCTATTCTCATCGTTTATTTCTGTTAACGAAATCATCCATCCCTATATGTTTAGAAATCTATTAAAACGTCCTTTTTTTTTATCAATGAAATAGTTCATATTTTTTCTCACATCTATTAAAACATCCTTATCATTTCTTTTTGTCAATAAAATAGTCCCTATTTTTTATTTCCTCCTCCTCCTCCGAAAAAGAAGAAAAAGAAGAAAAAGAAGAAAAAAAAAAAAGAAAAAGAAGAAGAATGAGAAGAAGGAGAAGAAGAAGATAAAGAAGAAAAAGAAGCAAAAGAAGAAGAAGGAGAATAAGAATAGAAAGAAGAAGGAGGAAGAATTAATGAAGAAGAAGAGGAGGGAATTAATGAAGAAGAAGAGGAGGAGGAAAATAATGGGGGTAATTTAGTCTTTTACTATATTTTTTACTGTAAAAATAGATGAAAGGACTATTTCGTTGACGGAGAAAAAAAATAAAAACGTTTTAATAGATTTCTAAAAATATAGGGATTGACTTGTTAATAATGATAATGTTCAGAGACTAAATTATAAATATCTCCAAAATAAAATAAAAATTAAATTTAAAACAAATTTTGTTACATGCGGGACGATTTACAAAAGAAGATGGCATCTATTATTATAATAATTTGTAATTGCAATATTTGAAACATAAAACTATCCCAGTACGCCACCGCATTGAGGTCCGCTTGTCTGTAACGCTCTCACCAAACTCTTACTGCTTGGCTTTCCATTCAGCCAATCACAATCCTTAAACGAGCAATCTGGTCTATTGACTTTCCACTCTAAATCTTCTGCCTTGAAATATGTGGGGCTATAAACTGGGGTCCCATCATCAAACGGATTATGTGTCAACCTCTGCAAATCAGAACCGTCCACGTTGACAGTATAGATCTCCCCATAAGCGTTTAGATTATCTGGGTACGAGATTGGCTCAGCTGATATTCCAGCGTGATCGCTTGTAAACACAATAGTCTTTCCATCTGGGCTGAAATATGGGTGGGTTGATCTGCCACCCAACCCGCTTGGAACCAACCTTCTCAACCCGGTTCCATTCGGGTGGATCATATACAACTCGTAGATTCCAGCACCTGGTTTCTCCCGAGTCGATGTGAACGCAATCCATTCACCGTCCGGTGACCAATTGCTCATGGTATCAGTCCATGGACCGTCTGTTAACCTTCGGAGTGCGGCTTTCTCACCTTCCACCGCATCCATTATATACAAGTTTTTGTAACCCGATTGACCCGACCGGAACACTATCCATTTCCCATCGGGTGACACTGAAGGAAATGCGTTATTTTTACCGTTGGTGGTTAGCTTCTTCAAATTATAAGCTTTTTTAGCGTCACCATCGACGTTAATGGAGATTATATCAACCTCTGTGCTCGCATTCGCTAAAAAAGGACCAGCACTTGCATATATAATCCCTGGACGAACCGGATCCCAAATGGTCGAGAAGGCGATGTCGGGATAAACCTGACGAAGATTGGAGCCGTCCCGGTTCACAACGTAGATGCCCGGGAAATCGACGTATGCGATACGATCACCGGAAGGTGAGACAGAAGGCAGTAACCCGTCAACTCTAAAGAGTGAAATCCCTGGTAATGTGGTATTGAGATTTTCTAACAGAAGGTGGGTGCTGTTTTTATCGTTAGAGGCTCCTCTGCACCTGTGGTACCCAACTCGGGTTGAGTCAGGTGAGATAAACGGATTGAAGTGATGGCTTTGTGGTGATACTAATCGAGTTAACTCGATAAACTCCTTCTTGACAAGGTCAAATTGCTCGACATGGCGATAATCCGAACCAGGTCTTCTCGTAGCAACTGCTATGAATTTGTTGTTGTATGGAGACGTAGCTGGAGTGAAGGCGTGAAGACCTGGTGGAGTGACACGCTCAACAATCACTGAATCATTCGAAATCAATGTTCCATTTGGTAAAATGGCTCTGTAAATGCTTATCCACTGATCGTCGCTTCTTTTGTGAAAGTACAGTGTTGAATCGTCTACCCAACTTGGCCACCCACCATGTTCAACAATCTTAACCCGTTGAGTCCCATCGCGAGTCAAGAACACATAGATATCAGTACTCAATTCCTGTGCTTCTCCATTCCACCCACTCTCTCCATAAGACGCCACAGCTGTATAAACCCCAGAAGGAGAAACCGCAGGGCTGAAGTCGGAGATCCCTTGCGGAGTGAGTCTCCTAGTCAACCCCTTTTTCAGCTCGGTCGAGTACACAGCAGCCCAACTAGCCCTGGGCTTCCCAGGATCCTCATGAGTAGACACGTATATCAGATAATCTCCGGTGACAGTAGGCTTATCCTTAACTGCAATTTCAGTTTCGCCCTTGAGCAGCGGCAATTGAACTCGTTTGGAAATTGCAAGAGCCGACCTCACTATGCTACTTGGCGGGCTATCCAAATAAACAACATCGTAGAAGATTTTGGAAGATCCACCGCGCTCCGTGACATAGACAAGGCTCAAATTTTTCTGGTCAAAGGACTTTATTGGGGTTTGATTGGGTAAGAGAGAGAGGAGAGAGGAAGACGAAGAAGGAAAGTGACCATTAAAATTATAGGATTGGCCGTCAGTGAGCTGGAGCTCATCGGCTGAGGAAGGTGAGGGACGTATGAGGAGAGTGAAGACGTCGAAAGCATAGTGCGATCTGCTGCCGTGTGTGGCGAAGACAATGCTGGTGGTGCCGGATGATTCGTGTATCGGCGAAGCACTGGATACAGCTAAGAAGAAATGGAGAAGCAGAGTCAGTACCATGGCTGCCATGACCTCTGGGGTGGATCCATTGATGCATATAGAGAGAGGGTTTTATAGCGTTCGATGGATGGGCTTTGAAAGAGATGACGTGTGAAGAGTTGATGGGTCCCAGCTGCCTACATGGAAAGTCGGACACAATTTGTAAGGGAAACAAAACTCTCCTGCATTGCACAGGCGTTTTCATAAAAAAAATTCAGAACATTCTTACGAGACGATTAAGTTAATTTATATATCTAACTGATTAAAATTAAAATATCATAAGTCATACTTAATTGTAATTTTTATATAATTAATAAAGAAAATATTTACCTCCATTTCAAAAAAAAAGAAAATATTTACCTAAATTTAATTTATGATATATTTAAAATTAAAACATATGGGTTTTATGTAATTTTTATTGAAAAGTGATTATCTGAGATCCAGATAAATAGGGTTTTTACAATGGACTCTGTAATACTTAGAAAAAACTCTATCCTAGAAGAGAGTATTTCTCCTTTTATAGGTTTCCTTTTGTCGGCTAGTGACGTGCCAATAGAACGAATATCAATAGACCACCTGTCCCTGCCACGCTGATACGGACGTACGAGGAAATCAAATCTCTGCCCCATGCGTAACGGCCTCTGATTCTCTCAGGGCGCGGGTAGGCAGGTCTGCAAGATGGAGGGATGGATCCTCTTTCAGGTTCTGGGCTGGACCGGTGAGTAGGGACAAAGTAGGGCCTAAATGGGATCGGCCCAAGGTGCAGGGAGGACGAGGCCGGCCTGGTGGAGAGAGCCAGATAAACCCGGTCGTGACGCTTAATGGATTGGACCCAGCTGGCGTGAGTGGCTTGAGGATCTCTAAGCGATGGGCTTTTTTCGTGGGTCTGGCCCTAGACAGGGATGAGGTGAACTCAGAGGTCATCAATTGCCCCTTTACCTTCTCGGCAGTTATTGCTCCGACTGTCGAGGGGGTAAACCCCTAGAATCATTATGACCGCGTCTGTTGGAATTCGGCTTGCCCTTTCATCTTATTGTCACTTGTAGCTTTAAATCTTCTCTATCTTTTTTCTATATTTAGCTTTCCTCTGCCTTTTGTGCACACTGTTACCCTCGCTTTCGTACTTTTATCTTCCCGGTACGTTTCCTTTCCTTTCTGGTGAATAGCCTTTAAGGATTCTGATGCTACCTGCCTAGAGTATAAAGTCGCTCTGTTTCACATTAAAAGCTCAGCCTCTGATTATATATTACTAACCTTTCCTTCTTATCCTTGGGATCGTTAACAAAACAGCGAGATTTCTCTTCTCGATGGTTTGCTCTTCCTTCGCCCCAGCTCGGGCTTCCATGCCGAGCTCTCGAGGTTCCGAATCTTCAAGACTGTACATCAGTGTCAAGTCAATCTCAACTGCTTCGATTGTTCGAACTTTTGGGTCCTCTTGGACTTTGAGATCGATCGCGAACTTCAGGTCAACAGGATCAGAGTCTGCCCTATCTCCTGATGATGCCTTTCCGCATATGTTTTACAATATTGAAAGTTCAACTTGTTCCATTGCTCTTCAGAATGTTTCGCTAATTTTCTGGTGTTGCCTTCACTTGTTCCATTGCCCTTCAGAATACCTTGCCGGTTTTTTGTTCGCGCTTCGGGCAGGTGGACGGGTAATGATGCCGATCTCCCTGGGACTTTAACACGAAGACTTATGTTTTTCATGAGATCGGCATATAATATCTGAGCTCGTTCGTATGTATCGTAAATCACATCTCAAGACGGAGCTTAGCCGGCCTACGAAGTTGATTTTTCGAACTATAAGAATTCCTCTGAATCGAAAGCTAAGATAGTGGGGTAGGCGGTAGTGATGTAAACATAGATGATGATGTATCTGGGCGTGTAAATCCTTTAGGGATAGCCTTTTAGCCCGTAGTGTTGGTATTTGTGACATGCTGTAATGTGTTTTTCTTTTAATGAAAGTTTTGTTTTGCGTTCATACTCGAACTGTTCTTTCTTTATCATAACTGAAGTACTTAGATTGCTTGCTCCGTAACTTTTTCCAAAGGATCTGTTGTATTGCTTTCTCCTTCTTGCCCCTTTAATCGTTTAGAACTAGAGTTCATTCGGCCAACTAAGCTTTTGACTTACTTTTTTTCGAGCTGGACTAGTCGTACTCGTGGGCTCTGTTTTAATCCTGTGAGCCGAGCTCTTGACCTTCTTAGGTAATAAGCAGGGCTGATCTTTATCGTGCTTTCATCTGCTTGTGTCTTTGAGCTTTTTATTTATCTTTTTCCGAGCTGGATCAGTCGTGACCCTGAGCTCTGCTTTTAACCTATGAGCCAAGCTTCCGACCTACTTAGGTAATGAACAAGGCTGGTCTCTATCATCGGGTGAGAGGTCCAAGTGGAGCCCGGTCTTACGGTTTGAGCGAGTTGGATTTGTTCTATGCAGATGGCATGTGGGCTTTTGGGCCTGTCCGTCAATTGCTTTCGGGTGATGGGCTATTGCCGTGGGCCCAACCCTTAATAGAGGTGGCGAAGTCCAGCGGCCGTCGGTTATTGCCCCTTTGCCTTCGATTATTGCCCCTTTACCTTCGCGTCAGTTATTGTATAACTGATGAGGGGGTAAACTTTGAGAGTAATTAATGACCGCACCGCTCCAAGACAAAATTGTTCAGAGTGACATTGCGTTTCATTATTGCCTTTCCTTCCGAATTCTCTTTGTCTCTCGAAGAAACTTGTTCTCGTCTGCTCTTTGTTTTCCTTCGACTTCTTCTGCCTTCTCGACCTTATTGCTTTTCAGGTACGCTCTTTTACTCTTCCATGGAGGATTCTAAACTTCCCGATGTTGTCAATCTCGAGTCGCACATTACTCCTTCCTCCATAACCAAGTATATTTCTCGGAGTTATTTAGATACTCCTCTTTACCTTATTCGCGCTCCTCTCCGGAATGAAAGGATAGTTCTTCCAAAACCTGCCCCTCCTGGTTTGGTAGATCCCCAGAGGGGTCTTCGCATAGTCTTCTTTCTTAAACAGAGGGATTTCGGTCTGACCTTCCCCTTCACCCCTTTCTTCATCGAGGTTTTTCAATATTTTGGGATAACCCCCCGGATGTTGTCCCCGAACTGTAATACCCGGCTAGATTCCGGCATCGGAATCCCTACCTTCCGGCGGAATCTCCGTTGGAATCTGGAATTTCTGAAGATGCCAGAGGCTTCTAGAGGGGTAAAATGTGTTTTCTAAAATGTTTTCACATGATTTCATGGTTTTAAAGGGAAATGAATTGAGTTTGAAAAGAAAAAGACCAAGGAGGTGTTTTCCAGGTTCGGCCGCCGAAAGTGAAGTTCGGCCGCCGAACATGGAAAGGCTTCGGGAGTGCTTTTGGCCTCCGAAAGTCTTGTTTGAACGAGCCAAGGTTCGGCCGCCGAAAGTCAATTTCGGCCGCCGAACATGCATGAGTTTAGGGGGCACGTTAGGCTGCCGAAGGTCTTCGACCAGGCCACCTATAAAGGGCCCTCAGATCGAAAATGGGCGAGTTTTCTCCCCATTCTCGAGCTCAGGTGAGTTTTTGTCCTCCCTTGGCCGTTTTCATGTTTTCCTTCATCTCCTTCATGTTTTCATGAGTTCCATGGTCATTTTGAAGAGTTTTCAAGCTTAGATCAAGTTTTGGGAGCTTGGAGCTTTTGGAGCTTTGAGGTTTTGGAGCTTGGATTCTCCACACCTCCGAGTTAGAGATCACGCAACCCTCGATCTTCAAGAGGTAAGTGTAGATCTTTGCCTTCCTTTAGGTTTTAATGAAGTTTTAAGAGGTTTTAATGGCTGAGTATGGGTAGATATGCATGTTAGGATTTATGTGGGTTTTTATGCCCAATGTATGTTATGTGATGTTTGTGTTGAGGAGTTTATGTTAGTTTATGCTCCTTTTTGCTTGTGGGAGTGAGTATGCATGATTGGGAAAGAGTGTGTGAGGATTTGGTTGTTTTGATGGTTTTGGCCTATGTGGGTCATAAGCTATCTATGTATGTTTTGATGTTGTTTTTGGAGTTTAATCTAGTTGTTTAAGCTCCTTTGTGCATGGTTAAGGGTTTATGCATGTTTTGGTAAAGTTGGGTGCTTGTTTTGGGGTGTTTGGAAGGTTTAGGAGGCTTGAATGCATGAGAAGCTGAGTTCTGCCCTTCTGGGAAGAACTCAGGTTCGACCGCCTAAAGTAGCTTCGGCTGCCGAACCTGCCTTTGGATGCATGGTTTGGCTGCCTAACCTTGCCCCCGAAAGTTGAGTTTTGGCTTGAAAGCAGACTTTTGGCCGCCGAAGGAAGGGTTCGGCCGCCGAAAGTGCCTGACTTTCGTCTCTGGAGTGGGACTTTCGGCCGCCGAAGGTGCCGCCGAAAGTGCCCGAGTTTCGTCTCTGGAGGGAGGGTTCGGCCGCCGAAGGTGCCGCCGAAAGTGCCCTGTCCAGCCTTTTTAAGGTTGTTTTCTATGCAGGTTTAAGTGATGTTTTAGAGGGTTTTTGGGAAGTTGTTTATGAATTGTTTAGAGTGTGTTGGCACCTCATTCGAATCCACCTGTGTAGGATCGGACCCGAGGGATCGAGGAGGCTATCAGTCTTAGCAGTTGCAGAGTCTGTCCAGCGTCTGCCAGAGGTGAGTAGAACTAACTAAATCTTTTATTTTATGAAATCAAATGCCTAGAGCATGTTCATGCATCATGTTTATATGTAATAGGTTGATTGTACTAGTTACACGAATATGAAGCATTGCATTATTTACTGTTGATGGAGATTGGACCAAGGACGACCCCACTAGCCCTAGAGATGTTGTGAGACCTGGCCGGGCCAGGCATACATATACAGTTGTTGTAAGACCTGGCCGGGCCAGGCATACGAAGGTTGTGAGACCCGGCTGGGCCGGGCATACTGAGACTGGAAGGGATGTTTTGGGGTTGGGTCCAATCCGTGATATGATTTGTTTGTGCTGTGACGCATTTCATGAAAGCATGTAATTAATGAACTGTTTTCCTTGTTTCTACTCACTGGGCTTTTTAGCTCACCCCTCTCCCCTAACCCCAGTTTTGCAGGTCAGTGGTAGGCCAGGAAGACGTCAAGAGTAAAGGTTTTGCTTATGTAATAGTATTAGATTAGTACTTTTAGTGTGGACATGTATTATACTGATTTGTAAGAGAATGTAATGTAAAGTTAAGTGGAGCTATGTTTATGGTTTAGTACTGTGCTTGGCCCTGAGACTTGGTTAGTCCCTGTTTAATACATGATGTATGTTATGTTTAGTGTTGAGTTGAGTTTGAACCAAACTGGTGGCATGTATTGTTTACCACTTTAGAGTTTGATGAGGACCTTAGTGGAGGTCTTATGTGTGTGGTTTGATGCATGCACAGGTTAGGTTCTAGTTCTTTGGATGTGATCCCAGCTTGATGTATGTTATGTTGACCCAGCTAGAGTTTTGATGAGGGCTCTAGTAGGGGGTTCTTTATGTTTCCAGTTATGTTGCATACAGGTCAAGCTCGGTATTTGCATCTTATGTTTCAGTTTTTACGTTAAAGTCTTGATCATGTATGGGATTTGACCAGGTGATAGGATGTATGTTTGGCTTGCTACGGGTCCCGGCGGCCTTAAGCCGATCTGGATCCTAGCGCCGGTAGCGGGTTCGGACCGTTACAGAGGGGTATCGGTTCCGGGTCGTTACACGAACTCCATTTTGTTTATGGCTTGTTTTGAATCCATTTGCCTGAGTTGGGGTTTTACACCCACAGCGTGTCTATTTGTCACTTTCTTCCGCCTTGTTAGGGCAACTCAGAAATTTTACTAATTTTCTCCCCGTGGTGGATTGTCTCTTTTCACGGGCTACAAGGATTCAATAAAGGGATGGGTAGAGAATTTCCTTGTGGCGGAGCTGAGAAAAGATGTCGACGTGTCATGGGGAATGAGGCTAGACTGGGAGGATGTCCCCCCAGGCATCAACGACCTGCCCCAACTAAGCCTCACCGAGCAGGTGGGGTATCTCCGACTGACTTCTGTTGACAAGAAGTATGACGTCGAGAGGTGTATGTTTGTGTCTAATCTTAGGGATATCCGGGACACGAGTATAATGCCTTGTTTAGCAACTCTGCTTTTCTTCGTAAGTGACATTAGAAAGTACGCTAACTCTTTCTGACTTTGTGTTTTTTGGCAGCTTCTAACGTTAAAATGGATGAGATCAAGCCCCCGAAGAACTTAGTTCTGTCTCGGGAGAGTATGAACGCTGCTTTAGATGCCCTCCTGGCTGGGCGCCCCGTGCCTGAGGTCGCTGCAGAGGTGGCTCGGGTTGTTTCTACCAAGAAGGTTAGCCGGCCTCTTGCTAGAGCTCCTTCTCGGGCTCCAAAGTCGAGCTCCCATGGTGCCAGACCCTCTCGATCATCTCGTCATGGTAGGTCGGCCCCTGCCTTGAAACCTGTTCAGGAGGCTAAATCTGGTCAGGGTTCTACAGAGGATGCGGAAGGAGCTCTCCTAACTGGTGTGAAGCAGGCCGGGGATATTGGACAGATGAGGACGGATCTTACTCTTTCTGTTGAGGAGGCACCAGGGGGGAGGCTTGAATCCCCTATTATTGAAGAGGAGGCTCCTGGGACAGGACTGGAGATCGTTCTTGTTGACGATAGTGCCCCAGAGGTTCCTACCAGGGGTGCCCCTGAGGAGGTGAGGTCTGACCTTGCCAAGGACGAGGATGTCATAGAGAAGGTAGGGGACAAACATCCTGCCTCCCTCGAAGTTCCATCCCCAGCTACAGCTCAAAAGAGATCCAAGGCTTCTAAGGGATCAGCTCCAGCTCTCCCTCCCATTGGGAAAGAGAAAGAAGTCCCTGTGATACCACTGTTGTCTGCTCCTGATAACGACATTTTGAACGCAGAGGATATCACTCATCAGTCTCCGGCTAGCGTGGTTGCTGAGATTGTCAAGGAACGGATGTTCGGTGGCGTCTTGGAGGCTTCAGATCTGCGCTTGCTTGCTCTCACTGGCCTTTTGGCCAGCTCTACTAGGGAGCAAGCAGCGTTCCGTTCCCGACCTCGTGAGGAGCTCGGAGATACGATCAGGGAGATGCTCCTGATGGTAAGCTAAGCTACCTCCTTTGCTTTTATTCTGGTTTTCTTTGTGTTAACAGTCTTTTCCTTTGTTTTAGGTGATGGGCCTCTTCATGGAGGTGGATGCCCGTGATCACTTGCTCCGGGAATCTGTGGACCGCCGGATAGAGGAGGCGCGCCTGGAGGAGAATTTGTCTGCAACTAGTGATGCCAGGGGCAACCTTACAGCAGCACGAGCTCATACTGAGTCCCTCCAAGCGAAGCTGCATTCTGCCTTGGAGGCCCTCAAAAGAGCCGACGAGAGGACGGCTGAGGCACAAGAGCATACTAAGTCCTTGGAGGCAGAGTTGTCTCATACTCGCAAGGTTCTCAAGGAGTCTGATGAGAGGGCGGCTGCAGCAGAGATTCAAAGTGAAGAAGTTTTAAAGCAGCTGTCCTCCCTGGTGGAGACCCTTCGTGAAAGGGACGAGGCGATAAGCCAGAAGGAGGCGGTCCAGCGCCAGTATGAGGCCCTGAAGGCTGATTTTGAAGGGCTTCAGGTTCACCTAAATAAGGTGAATATTCAAAAGGAGAGGACCTTGGTTCGGGTGGAGATCCTTGAGCAGGAGCTGAGCACGAGTTCTGCGCGTATTAGAGACCTGGCTTCATCGGTCGAGGAGTCTACGCTTCGTAACCAATAGCTTAGCCATGAAGTCAGGGCTGCAGAGCGTAAATGTTCAGCCCTGCTCAAGGTGGTTAAACATTCCGAGGAGAAGATCCAGCGGGAATGTGAGAGGCGGCTGAAGGAGTATCAGGAGTCAGATGAGCTGAAAGGAAAGATTGAGCAGGCCTGTGAAGCTCACCTCCAAGACTACAAGGATTCTTCTGAATTGAAGGCGGTTATAGCTGAGGCCTGCGAGGTGCATCTGGACGAGTATAAAGCCTCTGAGGAGATGAAGGCTGCTATTTGGCAAAAAGCCTTTCGTATGTTTAGATCTGGCTATAATAGGGGTTTAAGGGAAGCCAGACGTGCTCCTGATACTCCTCTGACAAAACTTCGAGCTAGAGAAGTGGATTCTGATGGCGAGGAGGTTCTGTATGGGGAGGATGATTTCCCCTTGCCTAGAGGGACCTCTCGCATTGCGGCTGGGTCTTTCGAGGAAGAGTCCGAGCAACAGGGGGACAATATGGAGGACTTCGGGACTGAAGGCGAAGACCCCGAGCCTGAGGCGGGAGACCCTGGCCCTGGGTTGGAGGGTGTCAGATCTCCTCTGGATGTAAATGTAGACAATGATACTATAGGTGATGATATTCTGAGAGATGTAAGTCCCTTGAGGATTGTTTTTCCTTCAAACCTATCAGATAAATAAGTTGTACCATCTTCTGCTTCTAATGAAAGTTTTAATTTCTTTTACTTGAACTATTGTTGCTTTTGTTTTATTCTTGAACTTATCTTTTCTGATCGTAACTGGAGCACTCAATCTCCATATCTTGTAATTTATATTTGACTAAGATATTTCACTAAGAAATTTTGTTCATGGGCTTTTCCTATCTGGACTTAGTCGAGTTGGATTATTTCTAACCATGAGCTCGGTTTTCAGATCACATACCTTTTAATGGTAAATAACAGGGCTGATAGTAGCTGAGGTATTCTCTGTTTCATGTCGCTGGATTTCCCTCGGATTGTCCCATTACTTCATCAATATTTATTACATGAGTAGTGAGGGAGTGAATCTCTGTATTTTATTTGTGCTCGCATGGCCTCCCCTTAGGCGATTTTATTTTGCCTGTTTTAGTTGTGAGGTCAGCTGTCTGGTCCTTGCCTTTCTGTGTGTTCCACTGGGATGGGGAGGTCGGCTTTTGTCGTTTTTTCTTCTTGTTTGGGTTGTTCTTATTAAATGTTTGCTTATGACCAATTGGCTCGAGCTAGGAACGCGCTCTTTTGCCTGTATCCATCCTTCTGAATGTCACATATTGCGAAACTATCCGAGCTAGGAGATCGGTTCTTTGCTGCTAAGGCTTTTATACCTGCAATCTGCAGCTCGTCCTATACTTCTGAGTATTGTCCGGACGCGTTGCAGTTCGGACCTCTTTCTAGGCTAGCTAACTCAGCACTAGAAGTTGATTTGTGAGGTTAATGTTGTACTGAGCTCGCTTTTGGAGATTGGCCTGGGGCTGTGATGCTCTTAGCTATTTTGCCCCGAGCTCCTTCGGGGAGGTCGGAATTTGATTTTTCATCAGTAACTTAGGATTTGTCTTTTTTGTTTTTCCGGGAGTTCTAGGGGATCCCGGTCTTCATGCTCCGGGAGGTCTTTTAAGATCCTCACCGGCCGTTTTTGTTTTGTTTTCCCGGGAGTTCTTAGGGATCCCGGTCTTCTTTGTTTTCCCGGGAGTTCTAGGGGATCCCGGTCTTCATGTTCCGGGAGGTCTTTTAAGATCCTCACCGGCCGTTTTTGTTTTGTTTTCCCGGGAGTTCTTAGGGATCCCGGTCTTCTTTGTTTTCCCGGGAGTTCTAGGGGATCCCGGTCTTCATGTTCCGGGAGGTCTTTTAAGATCCTCACCGGCCGTTTTTGTTTTGTTTTCCCGGGAGTTCTTAGGAATCCCGGTCTTCTTTATTTTCCCGGGAGTTCTAGGGGATCCCGGTCTTCATGCTCCGGGAGGTCTTTTAAGATCCTCACCGGCCGTTTTTGTTTTGTTTTTCCGGTAGTTCTTAGGGATCCCGGTCTTCTTTATTTTCCCGGGAGTTCTAGGGGATCCCGGTCTTCATGCTCCGGGAGGTCTTTTAAGATCCTCACCGGCCGTTTTTGTTTTGTTTTCCCGGGAGTTCTTAGGGATCCCGGTCTTCTTTGTCTTCTCGGGAGTTCTAGGGGATCCCAGTCTTCTTCCCCTGAGGTTTCTCTGCTACAGGGTCTTCATATTCTGTTTTTCTTTTTGAAAAGTGATATTCATAATAGAAATAACATTATCGTATAAAGAATGGCGTCATTTTATTCAGTTGTGTTTTTCAGAGTATAATAATATTTTTCTTTACAAATATTTCAAGGGAAATACCTCTTCAAGTGTTGGATATTCCAAGCATGGGGCTCAGGGTTTCCCTGCATATCTTCAATTCGGTATACTCCCGGTCTGACCACTTTTGTTATTCTGAATGGGCCCTCCCAGGTCGGTGCCAACTTACCCATTGCGACTCTTTTTCCCGTGGCCTCCAGGTTTCTCAAGGCTATGTCTCCCACTTTCAAGCTTCTTTCTCTGACTTTTTGGTTGTAGTAACGTGCTGCCCGTTGTTGATAAGCGGCCGTTCGGACTTGAGCTTCTTCCCTGATTTCTTCGAGAGCATCCAGGTTACTTCTTAACTTGTCATCATTAGTGTTTTCACTAACGAATTGGACTCGATGAGTGGGGATTTGCAATTCCACTGGGACTACAGCCTCTGTGCCGTAGGCAAGTGCAAAAGGTGTTTCTTTAGTAGGCGTCCTGGAGGTAGTCCGGAGTGCCCATAGGATACTGTTGAGCTCTTCTACCCAGTTCGCCTTTGCTCCATCCAGCCATTTTTTTAATCCTTGGAGGATAGCCCTGTTAGTAACCTCTGTTTGGCCATTAGTCTGGGGATGGGCCACGGAGGAGAATTTGTGCCATATGCCCATGTTTGCTGTAAATGCTTTGAAAGTACTACAGTCGAACTGTCTGCCATTGTCTGAGATAAGCACTCTTGGTATGCCAAATCTGCAGATGATGTTTCCCCATACAAAATCTATCATCTTGCGTGCTGTGATCGTGGCTATTGCTTCTGCCTCTGGCCATTTTGAGAAGTATTCTACAGCCACTACTACGAACTTCCTCTGCCCCGTGGTCTTGGGAAAGGGTCCCAGGATATCTATTTCCCATTGTGAGAATGGCCATGGACTGGATATGCTGGCTTGAGGAGTGGCTGAGACTCTGATGGCATTAGCAAATCTTTGGCATATGTCACACCTTCTGACGAACTCTTCTGCTTCCCTTTTGACAGTGGGCTAGTAGTATCCTTGTCTGAATATTTTATTAGCTAAGGTCCCTGCCCCTTCGTGAGCTCCACATATTCCCCTGTGTATCTCTTTCATCACCCTTATAGCCTCCTCCGGGCTCACACACCGGAGCCATGGGCTGGACTTCCCTTTTCTGTACAAGGTCCCCCTTACTGTTTGATAGTTGGCGGCACGAGTTGCTATCTTTCTGGCCTCGTCGCTATCCTCGGGGAGCTTTCCCTTCTCTAGGTATTCTAGGTACGGGGTCATCCAAGTTGGGTTTTGTTCCACCTGTAGTACCGTGCTTGTCTTACTGAAAGCGGGTGTAAGGACGTGTTGTATGTACACTACGTCAGGAAGCTGTTCTAGTTCTTCTTTAGACAACCGGCTAAGCAGGTCTGCTTCCTCATTTTCTTCTTGTGGTATTCTTTGGAATTTGATGGTAACTCCCTGATCTATGAACTCGGCCTCTATTGCTTTTACTTTTGCCAGATAACTCTGCATGGTTGGATCCCTAGCTTGATATGCCCCAGTAACCTGATTGACCACCAGTTGTGAGTCGCTATTTACTTCGAGGTCGGTTGCCCCTATCTCCATTGCCACCATCATTCCGTTTATTAGGGCTTCATACTCCGCCGCATTATTGGAAGCCTGGAATCCTAAGCGCAGGGCGTAGCAAACCTTAAGGTTTCCAGGCCCCTTAATCATGATTCCTGCACCGCTGCCTCCAGCGCCTGAAGCCCCGTCTACATATAACTTCCAATTGAACTTTTGGAAGGGTTCTTCTTTCCTCTCCTTCCTCGATGCTTCTGAAGATGATTCCCCTTGTTCCTTACTGAACGTGCATTCTGCTATGAAATCGGCAAGGGCTTGAGATTTTATAGCTGTTCGAGGTCGGTACTCTAGGCAGTAAGGGTTGATCTCGAGGGACCATGCGAGCATCCGACCTGAGGTCTCTGGTCTATGTAGAATCTTTTTCAATGGTTGATCAGTCATCACTACTCCTTGGTGGCTTTCTAGGTAAACCCTGAACTTCCGGACTGCCAGCAATAGAGCATACGCTATTATGTAATATCCGGCTCGAGTCCGGCCTCGGAATTCCTGTAGTTTGGTGGAATCTCGAGTGTCGGAACCCTCGAGAAGGGTAAGACATATGTTTTCATGTGTGTTTTAAGAGTTTTGAATGTTTTCAAGTGTGAAAGGAAATGAGTGGTGAAAGAAAAGCAACAAGGGAGAAATGCAAAGGTTCGGCCGCCGAAGGTCACTTTCGGCCGCCGAACATTGCATGGTTTCGGATTCACGTTCGGCTGCCGAAGGTGGTCTGGCCAGCCACCTATAAAAGGGCCAAGGGTCGGTGGAAGGAGGCTATTTCTCCTCCACTTGCAGCCAGAGGTGAGTTCCAGCCTCTCTCACGTTGACTTTCATGATTTTTATGATTTCCTTCAAATCTTTCCAAGGTTTTAAGAGTTTTGATGATTTTTGAAGGTTTTAAGCAAAAAGAACAAAGTTTGAAGCTTGGAGAGTTTGAGAACGGATTTCTCTCTATCTCCACGTTAGGATCGTGTAATCTCTTGTTTAGAAGAGGTAAGTACAGATCCTGAACTTTCTTTGTTGATTTTTGAAGGTTTTATGAAGTTTGTATGGGTAGTATGCATGTTTAGGTGTAGGTGAGGTTTTTGGTGATCTTGCATGTTTAAGTGTTATGTGCTATGTTTGTTTGGGGTTTAGGATAGTTTGAGACCCCTTTGTGCATATATATGTGTATGTGCTAGTTGGGAGTAGTTGATATGCATGTTGTAGGTTTTTGGGCAAAGTTTGCATGAAACAGAGCAAGGTGCTGTCCCCTGGACAAAACCAGGTTCAGCCGCCGAAAGAAGGTTCGACCGCCGAACATGCTTGGAGGCAGTTTTGGCTGCCAAAGCTTGCCCCCGATGTAATACCCGGCTCGAATCCGGCAAAGGAATTCCTATTGTCCGGTGGAATCCGGGGTGTCGGACTTCTATAGAAGGGTATGATTTATGCTTTACTCCAGTGTTATGATGTATTTTAAGGTTTTGAGTTGAATTGATTTGAGTTGGTTTGAGGTTGGACGAGAAAAGTCTATGGAGACTTTTGCCAGGTTCGGCCGCCGAAGGTAAGTTCGGCCGCCGAAAGTGCCCAATGTTCGGCTTCCGCAGGTCAGGTTCGGCCCCCGAATGTTGCATGGTTTTGCATGCGATTCGGCAGCCGAAGCTGAGTTGGCTAGCCACCTATTGAGCCTTCCTTAGTCAGCATTTTGGACAGGTGTTGGCTCCAAACCTTGTCCAGAAGAGTGGCCACGTCTCCCATGCTTTATTTGCAAGCCCAGCTCATGCAGAGTGTGTGTTGGTGTTCAAAAAGTTTTTGAAGGTTTTGAAGCAAAAAGCTTAGGTTTGAGAGTTTATGAGTTTGAAGAGAGTTGATCCATTTTCTTTGTTCAGATCGTTCATCTTCTTGTATACAGGAGGTAAGTGAAGATCTTGAACATGTTTTACTGGTTTACAGCAGGTTTATGAAGGTTTGGGTAGAGATGCATGCTTCGTTTTCTTTTGATGGTTTAGCTTGTAAGCATGATTATGTGTTATGTTTGATGTGTTTTGTTGGGGTTTTTTGGACCCCTTTGTACATGTACATGAGTATAAGTGTGTTGAGGAGTTGAAGTGTGCATGTTTTGAGAGCTTGAAGGGATGGAGGAGCTTGTTTGCCGTCGGGGCTGAGTTCTGGATGAACTCAGGTTCGGCAGCCGAAGGTTCATTCGGCCGCCGAACCTCTTGCATGGTGGCGTAGGCTGCCACAGCTTGCCCCCGCGAGTTTTGAATGTTCGGCTCTGTTTGGGGGATTCGGCCGCCGAAGGTGCCGCCGAAGGTTAGAGACTTTCGTCTCTGGAGTGCCTTTTGGCCCCAGAAACTTGCCCCCGAAAGGGTTCGGCCGCCGAAGCTTGAGATTCGGCCGCTGAAGGTGCTTGAGTTTCGTCTCTGGAGAGGACTTTCGGCCGCCGAACCTGCCGCCGAAAGTGTTCTGTCCAGCTTTCTTTTGCATGCTTTGCATGGATGGTAGAGTGAGTTTAAGGGGATTCTTGGGGAATGTAAGAGAGTTATTCATAAGCTTGTTTGGTCCCTCATTTGAGTCCATCTGGATAGGTACAGATCAGAGGAACCAGAGAGAGCAGCAGTGAGTACTGCGTCAGAGTTTCAGAGCCTGCAGAGTCGGTCAGTCCAGATAGCCAGAGGTGAGTGGAACTAAACTTAATGCTTTTAATTGACTAATGGAATGGTTTAGCATATCTCATGCATCATGATTATGCCTTAGGTTGATTGCATTAGTATCCACGAATATGTTGCATTGCATAGTTATTTGTTGTTGTGGGTAAATGCTGAATGATCCCATAGTCGCAGACAGGAAGTCCAGGAGCCTTTGACTACGCCCTGGCAGGTATAGCAAGTCCAGGAGCCTTTGACTACGCCCTGGCAGGTATAGCAAAGACCAGGAGCCTTTGACTACGCCCTGGCAATGGTAAGTACAGAGGTGTTATATACACATATACATATATGACAGGAAGACCAGGTGCTCGATTCTACGCCCTGGCAAAGAGCTACTGGGACTATGTGGTGACAGGTTTACTCTTGATGTGGCTTGTCTGTGTTATGACGCATTCCATGAGATCATGTTTTACTGAGATGTTTTACTGTTCTACTCATTGGGCTATAGAGCTCATCCCACTCCCTTAACCCCAGTTTTGCAGGTTCAGTATACAGTGTACAGGGACAGTCCAGCAGGATACAGAAAGAGTAAAGAGATGTGTACTAGTGTAGAGTGGACATGTAATGTTAATGAGATGTAATAGTTATGTTTTCAGTTACAGATGTGCTTGACTTAGTAGTTTGTGATGTGTTATGTACATGATCTGTATATGTATATGTTTTACAGAGTATGTGAAAAACCAGGCTTAACAGGTATGAGTTAACCCATCTAGAGCAAGCTCTAGCCAGGGGTACAGAGTACAGAGAACAGAGTACAGAGTACCGAGATAGTGCATGCACAGGTTAAGCCTTGGTTCAGAAAAGAGTTTTTATTTTCACAGAAAATGTATGATCATGTATAAGATTGACAGGTACACAGAGAGTATAGCAGGCTTGCTACGGGTTCTGGCGGCCTTAAGCCGACCTGAGTCCTAGCGCCGGTGACGGTCCATTTTGGGGTCGTTACACCCGAAAGCTAAGCTTTCGGTTTTGGTTTAGAAAGGGACTTTCGTTCGCCGAAAGAGGGAGTTCGGCCGCCGAAAGGATGTGAGTTTCGTCTCTGGACGAGACCTTCGGCCGCCGAAGGTGCCGCCGAACATGCATTAGTTTCGTCTCTGGAGAGGGGTTTCGGCCGCCGAACCTGCCGTCGAAAGTGCCCTGTCCAGCCTTCTTTTGCATGTTTTCTGTGAATGTTCTAGGATGGTTTAGAAGGGTTTTGGGGAGTTTCTTAGAAATGTTCTTGAGTGAGTTTGGTCCCTCATTTGAGTCCACCTGTGTAGGTACGGACCAGAGGAATCAGGGAGGTCAGCAGTGAGTCCAGTTTCAGAACCTGCAGAGTCAGTTCAGAGTCAACCCGAGGTGAGTGGAACTGAATTTCGTATTTTAATATGAGAAACGAGTATTTTATCATGCTTCATGCATCATGAATATGCTATAGGGTGAGTGCATTAGTGTACACGAATATGATGCATTGCATTTATCCTTGATTCTATGACTGTATGGACATAGTAAGGATACAATAGCCCTCAGAGGAAAGACCTGGAACAGCCCTACGGGACCAGGCATAAAGACCTGGAACAGCCCTACGGGGACCAGGCACAAAGACCTGGAACAGCCCTACGGGGACCAGGCATATGGTATAGAGGGAGTGTTGATCCGTCCATACTGAGATGTGATTACTTGTGATGTGATACATTGCATGAAAGCATGTTTTATCACCTGTTCTTTATTACTGTTCTACTCACTGGGCTATAGTAGCTCATCCCTCTCCCCTAACTCCAGTTGTGCAGGTTCAGAATTCAGAGGGAATTCAGCAGGGTACAGGAAGAGTATATAGTTTGTAATAGTTAGTCAGTGTGGACATGTAAATGTAAAGAGATAATGTATGTGTACAGTGTATAGAATGGTGCTTGATTATAAGAGTTGTAATCCCTTTTTGTGTTTTCACATGATCAATTTATGTTTATATATTGTTGTATGTTTATAAGAAAACCAGGCTTAACATTATGAGTTTTATCCGCCTAGAGCAAAGAGGAGCTCTAGTAGGGATTGGTAGAGAACAGAAATAGTGCATGCACAGGTTAAGCCTTGGAATGAAGAAAAGTTTTATGTTTTTACAGAAAATATATGATCATGTATGGGATGTCACAGGTTCACAGTCAGGATAGCAGGCTTACTACGGGTCCCGGCGACCTTAAATCACTCTGGATCCTAGTGCCGGTGGCAGTTCGGTTTCCGGGCTGTTACAGATTGGTATCAGAGCATTAGGTTCACATGGTCGGACCTATATAGACAGAGTTGGGCCTATAGAGGTTTTAGCAGGTCAGGCACCATAGGGAAACATGTCCACTAGGATAGGATGTCAGTCCTGTCGCTATATGCTGATGTGCAATGCCATGATTCATACATGTGCATTAGTTTATATGTGATGTATGCTGATATGTGTTGCTTATGTGCTCTGTGATGTGTTGTTTTCCAGAGAGAGTTAAGATGCGAGGAACTCATCGATCCGCGAGATTGACTGGAGTCCCACCTGTAAGTGAGGGTACAGCTGCTCGTCCACCTGCCTTGCCAAGGGCAAGATCTCACAGGTCAAGCAGGGAGGGAACGTCAAGAGACCCTAGAAGGTCTTCTGACGAGAGCAGAAGAGGAATAGACAGAGGGGGAAGATCAGACGAAGAGAGAGTTTCTATGGAGGAGGATCAGAGGAGAGAGGTCAGTATGGGTATAGGAAGGTCAGAAGAAGGTATGGGGGAGTCCCAGGGAGTAGGGGTGAGCAGTATTCGGTTCAAACCGAAAAAACCGACCGAACCGAACCGATTTGAAATTTTGGTTCGGTTTTTTATATATTTCGGTTCGGTTCGGTTTTTAATTTCAAAAATTTCGGTTTTTTCGGTTCGGTTCGGTTTTGATCAGAAAAAAACCGAAAAAATCGAACCGAACCGATTAGTAATAATAATATGTTTTTTCAATAATATATAGAAATTAAATCATATTAAAATTAAAATATTTTAATTAAATTTTAAAATATTAAAAATAAAGTATAAAAAATAAAAAAAATATTAAAAATTGAAACCGATCAAACCGAACCGAACCGAATCGAATCAGACCGGTTCGGTTCGATTCGGTTTCTGACCAAAATCAGTTCGGTTCGGTTTTCATAAACACTCAAATTTCGGTTTTCGGTTTATTCGGTTCGGTTCGATTTTGAACCGAACCGACCGAATGCTCACCCCTACCAGGGAGGCGCACATGCCTCAGGGTTTGGCTATCCACCCTTTCCTCAGGGCCCAGAGTATCCGATGGGAGGCACGTCGGATTACTCCAGCTTTGCCCCATATCCACCCTACATGCCATATATGCCCTATCCTTCCTTCTATCCACCATATCATATGTATCCACCCCCACCTTTTCAGCCAAGTTCAGCATCGCCTGAATCCAGAGAAACAGTACCTCCACCACCACCTGAACCAATAGCCCCTGTTGTTGAAGTACAACCCAGTTCTTCAGAGGGAACTAAGGTGAAGATGACTGAGTACTTAAAGTTGGATGCTCCTAAATTCAATACGGGAGATGATCCCTTTGAGTATCTCAGTGCAGTCAGAATGATAACAAGCGAGTTGGGAGCAGATGATAGCAGGGCCATTGAGATGGCAGGGTTCACATTAAAGTGCAAGAAAGCCAGAGAATGGTTCAAGAACTATGTGGACCCCAGAATTGACAGTATGACATGGGAAGAGTTCGCCAACGAATTTGCTGGGTGGGCTTTCCCTGACAGTTCCAGGGAGCTAAAGGTTGTGGAGTTTGAGCAGTTGAGACAGACGGAGGAGATGAGTGTTGATGAATATACAGATAAGTTCCTGGAATTGTTACCATACGTGGGTCAGGCGTATGATACAGATCAGAAGAAGGCAAAGAGATATGCCACAAGGCTTCATCCCCGGTATTTCTCTTTGATTCTCCACGCGGAGAAGGAGAGTTTCCACTCCATTGTGGATGCTGCTAGAAAGATGGAGGCCAGTGCCATAAGTCAAGGAGTAGTCAATCAACCAAAGGCACAGTCTTCTGGTACTAAACCAGGTTCCTCCTCACAGAGTACAGCAAGTGCGAGTAAGAAGAGATGGGACAAACTCAGAGGAAAGAGAGGCAAGTTCTGGAACCGGATTAAAACGGGTTTGGGAATGAGGAGCGGCTCCAGTTCTAGCACAGATATTCCAGTTTGCAATAGGTGTGGGAGACCACATAGCGGAGCTTGTTTGCTGGGATCTACAGCCTACTATAGATGTGGGCAGGAGGGACATTATGCACGGGAATGTCCTCAGGCGACTTTGGTTACACCATCCCAGCAGATGACCTCAGGTAGTGTCGTTCAGTCAGCAGTTTCAGTCCGTCCACCAAGCAGTGGCAGAGGTAGAGGAAGAGGGGCAGCCTCTTCATCAGGGATGGGTTCCCGAGGTGCAGGTCCGTCAGCCCCAGCACGGATTTTCACCATGACTCAACAGGAGGCAGACACTTCGAACACAGTGGTGTCAGGTAATCTCATCATTGGGTGTTCAGAGGTGTATGCTTTGATGGACCCTGGTGCTTCTCACTCTTTCATTTCTTATAAAGCCGCAGAGAGATTAGGGTTGATAGTCTCCGAGTTAGAGTGTCCTCTCTGGGTCAGTGGACCTAGATGTGACCCATCATTGGCAGAGTCAGTCTGTCAGTTCAGTCCAGTGTTTATAGAGGATAGATGCCTTCCAGCTGACCTTGTGGTTCTAGAGTTGATAGATTTTGATGTCATTCTAGGGATGGATTGGTTATCTACCTATAGTGCTACCTTGCACTGCAGGGACAAGGTAGTGAGTCTCAGAGACCAGGATGGGTCAGAGTGTGTCTTCAGAGGAGACAGGAGAGGGACACCGAGGGATTTGATATCAGCCCTCCATGCTCGTAGGATGTTGCGGAAAGGTTGTCAGGGGTTCCTAGCTTATGTGAGAGAGCTAGACAGTCAGGTTAGGGAACCATCCGCAGTACCAGTTGTTCGAGACTTCCCAGATGTGTTTCCTGAAGAGCTTCCCGGACTACCACCTGATAGGGAAATAGAGTTCGAGATAGAGTTGATGCCCAGTGCCAAACCGATCGCTATTCCTCCCTACAGGATGGCACCAGCAGAGTTGAGAGAGTTGAAAGAGCAGTTACAGGATTTGGTAGCTAAGGGTTTCATCCGCCCGAGTACCTCACCCTGGGGTGCTCCAGTTTTATTTGTCAGAAAGAAGGATGGACCTCTTAGACTTTGTGTCGACTACAGACAGTTGAACAAAGTTACTATAAAAAACAAGTATCCTTTACCCAGGATCGATGATCTATTCGACCAACTGTTAGGAGCAAGTTGTTTTTCTAAGATAGATCTGAGATCCGGATACCACCAGTTGAAGATCAGGGAAGGAGATGTCTCCAAGACTGCTTTTCGAACCAGATATGGGCATTATGAGTTCCTAGTGATGCCGTTCGAGTTGACTAATGCCCCTGCAGCATTCATGGATCTCATGAATAGGGTTTTCAGGGAGTACTTGGATCGTTTTTTTATCGTCTTTATAGATGATATCTTGGTGTACTCCAGGAATGCAGAAGAGCATGCCCAGCATCTGAGGATAGTGTTGCAAACCTTGCGAGAGCATGGCTTGTATGCCAAGTTCTCCAAGTGTGAGTTCTGGCTAAGGAGCATTGCCTTTTTGGGACATGTCGTATCAGAGGAAGGAATAGCAGTAGATCCCAAGAAGGTAGAGGCAGTAGCCAATTGGCCTATACCCACGACAGTGACAGAGATCAAGAGTTTTCTGGGTTTGGCAGGCTACTATCGGAGGTTCGTTCAGGACTTTTCGAAGATAGCTGCTCCTATGACCAGACTGACCAGGAAGAATCAGAAGTTCGTATGGTCAGAGGATTGTGATGAGAGTTTTGAGGAGTTAAAGAGACGGTTAACTTCAGCACCGGTGTTAGCTCTGCCGAACAGTGATGATGAGTTCACAGTGTTCTGTGATGCATCCCGAGTGGGATTAGGTTGTGTGTTAATGCAGAATGACAAAGTGATAGCTTATGCTTCTAGACAGTTGAAGAAGCACGAGCTAAACTACCCGACACACGATCTTGAGATGGCAGCTGTTATCTTTGCACTTAAGATGTGGAGGCATTACCTCTATGGGGTAAAGTGTGAGATCTATACGGATCATAAAAGCCTGCAGCACATCTTGAGTCAAAGAGAGTTAAACTTGAGGCAAAGACGGTGGGTAGAACTGCTCAGTGATTACGATTGTAAGATCCAGTATCATCCGGGTCAGTCTAATGTTGTAGCTGATGCCTTAAGCCGGAAATCACTTGGCAGTTTATCCCACATTGCAGTAGAGAGAAGACCGGTGGTGAAGGACTTTTATAGACTCATGGATGAAGGACTACAGTTGCAGTTATCTGGTACAGGTGCTTTGATTGCACAGATGAGAGTTACACCAGTGTTTCTAGAGCAAGTGGCTCTGAAACAGCACGAAGATCCTGCGTTAGTGAAAATTGCCAGGACTGTTCAGTCTGGCAACAGTGCAGCGTTCAAATTTGACAGTGAGGGGATTCTTTGTCATGGTAAGAGATTATGTGTACCAGATGATAGCAGTTTCAAGGAAGACATTATGAGGGAAGCTCATAATGCAAGGTATAGCGTTCACCCTGGAGCCACCAAGATGTATCAAGATCTGAGAAGGGTGTATTGGTGGCCAGCAATGAAGAGGGAAGTGGCACAGTTTGTGTCAGCCTGCGAGACATGTCAAAGGGTGAAGCTAGAACACCAGAAGCCGGCTGGAATGCTTAACCCACTGCCGATTCCAGAGTGGAAATGGGAGAACATAGATATGGATTTTGTAGTGGGGTTACCGGCGACGTCCAACAGGCTAGACTCCATATGGGTGATTGTGGATAGACTCACTAAATCTGCCCACTTCATTCCAGTCAGGAGTAACTATTCTGTGGACAAGTTGGCGCAGGTGTATATAGACGAGATAGTGAGGCTGTATGGAGTTCCAGTGTCGATAGTATCAGATAGAGGACCTCAGTTCACCTCCAGGTTTTGGCAGAGTCTGCAGAGTGAATTGGGCACAAGATTGGATTTCAGCACTGCTTTCCATCCACAGACAGACGGTCAGTCAGAGAGGACCATCCAAACCATAGAAGATATGTTAAGAATGTGTGTGTTAGACTTTGGCGGTTATTGGAGGCAGCATCTACCTCTGGTGGAGTTTACCTACAACAACAGCCATCATGCTAGCATAGGGATGGCCCCTTATGAAGCGTTGTATGGGAGGAAGTGCCGAACACCTGTTTGCTGGGAAGAGGTAGGAGAGAAGGCTCTTGCAGGGCCAGAGCTAGTTGAGATTACCAGCAAGTTAGCGCCTATCATCAGAGAGAGGATCAAGACAGCTGTTAGCAGACAGAAGAGCTATGCAGACATCCGTAGGAAACAGATAGAGTTCCAGGAGGGGGATATGGTATTGTTAAAGGTGTCTCCAATGAAGGGAGTGGTTCGCTTTGGAAAGAAGGGTAAATTGGCCCCACGGTACATTGGTCCCTTTGAGATTTTGCAAAGGATCGGAAATGTGTCGTATAAGCTGGATTTACCTACCTCTATGGAAAGAATTCACCCGGTATTCCATGTTTCTATGTTGAGGAAGTTTGTGTCAGATCCAGAGAAGGTTCTGAGTGAACCTGAGGTGGAAATCTTAAGTGATCTCACCTATGTAGAGCAGCCAGTGCGGATCTTAGACACCCAGATCAGAAAGCTGAGAAACAAGGAGATACCAATGGTGAAAGTCCTATGGAACCACCACAATCTAGAAGAGTGCACCTGGGAGACACGGGAGTCTATGCTCCAACAGTACCCATATCTGTTTTAAGGTTAGTTTTTCCCCTTTTCTATGTGTTTTATGTTGTGTTAGGGACATTCGGGGACGAATGTACTTAAGGGGGGAGAATGTAATATCCGGCTCGAGTCCGGCCTCGGAATTCCTGTAGTTCGGTGGAATCTCGAGTGTCAGAACCCTCGAGAAGGGTAAGACATATGTTTTCATGTGTGTTTTAAGAGTTTTGAATGTTTTCAAGTGTGAAAGGAAATGAGTGGTGAAAGAAAAGCAACAAGGGAGAAATGCAAAGGTTCGGCCGCCGAAGGTCACTTTCGGCCGCCGAACATTGCATGGTTTCGGATTCACGTTCGGCTGCCGAAGGTGGTCTGCCCAGCCACCTATAAAAGGGCCAAGGGTCGGTGGAAGGAGGCTATTTCTCCTCCACTTGCAGCCAGAGGTGAGTTCCAGCCTCTCTCACGTTGACTTTCATGGTTTTTATGATTTCCTTCAAATCTTTCCAAGGTTTTAAGAGTTTTGATGATTTTTGAAGGTTTTAAGCAAAAAGAACAAAGTTTGAAGCTTGGAGAGTTTGAGAACGGATTTCTCTCTATCTCCACGTTAGGATCGTGTAATCTCTTGTTTAGAAGAGGTAAGTACAGATCCTGAACTTTCTTTGTTGATTTTTGAAGGTTTTATGAAGTTTGTATGGGTAGTATGCATGTTTAGTTGTAGGTGAGGTTTTTGGTGATCTTGCATGTTTAAGTGTTATGTGCTATGTTTGTTTGGGGTTTAGGATAGTTTGAGACCCCTTTGTGCATATATATGTGTATGTGCTAGTTGGGAGTAGTTGATATGCATGTTGTAGGTTTTTGGGCAAAGTTTGCATGAAACAGAGCAAGGTGCTGTCCCCTGGACAAAACCAGGTTCGGCCGCCGAACATGCTTGGAGGCAGTTTCGGCTGCCAAAGCTTGCCCCCGAAAGCTAAGCTTTCGGTTTCGGTTTAGAAAGGGACTTTCGGCCGCCGAAAGAGGGAGTTCGGCCGCCGAAAGGATGTGAGTTTTGTCTCTGGATGAGACCTTCGGCCGCCGAAGGTGCCGCCGAACATGCATGAGTTTCGTCTCTGGAGAGGGGTTTCGGCCGCCGAACCTGCCACCGAAAGTGCCATGTCCAGCCTTCTTTTGCATGTTTTCTGTGAATGTTCTAGGATGGTTTAGAATGGTTTTGGGGAGTTTCTTAGAAATGTTCTTGAGTGAGTTTGGTCCCTCATTTGAGTCCACCTGTGTAGGTACGGACCAGAGGAATTAGGGAGGTCAGCAGTGAGTCCAGTTTCAGAACCTGCAGAGTCAGTTCAGAGTCAACCCGAGGTGAGTGGAACTGAATTTCGTATTTTAATATGAGAAACGAGTATTTTATCATGCTTCATGCATCATGAATATGCTATAGGGTGAGTGCATTAGTGTACACGAATATGATGCATTGCATTTATCCTTGATTCTATGACTGTATGGACATAGTAAGGATACAATAGCCCTCAGAGGAAAGACCTGGAACAGCCCTACGGGGACCAGGCATAAAGACCTGGAACAGCCCTACGGGGACCAGGCACAAAGACCTGGAACAGCCCTACGGGGACCAGGCATATGGTATAGAGGGAGTGTTGATCCGTCCATGCTGAGATGTGATTACTTGTGATGTGATACATTGCATGAAAGCATGTTTTATCACCTGTTCTTTATTACTGTTCTACTCACTGGGCTATAGTAGCTCATCCCTCTCCCCTAACTCCAGTTGTGCAGGTTCAGAATTCAGAGGGAAGTCAGCAGGGTACAGGAAGAGTATATAGTTTGTAATAGTTAGTCAGTGTGGACATGTAAATGTAAAGAGATAATGTATGTGTACAGTGTATAGAATGGTGCTTGATTATAAGAGTTGTAATCCCTTTTTGTGTTTTCACATGATCAGTTTATGTTTATATATTGTTGTATGTTTATAAGAAAACCAGGCTTAACATTATGAGTTTTATCCGCCTAGAGCAAAGAGGAGCTCTAGTAGGGATTGGTAGAGAACATAAATAGTGCATGCACAGGTTAAGCCTTGGAATGAAGAAAAGTTTTATGTTTTTACAGAAAATATATGATCATGTATGGGATGTCACAGGTTCACAGTCAGGATAGCAAGCTTACTACGGGTCCCGGCGACCTTAAGTCGATCTGGATCCTAGTGCCGGTGGCAGTTCGGTTTCCGGGCTGTTACATTCTCAATATTCAGATATCTGACCTCGGCATCTTTAAGCACCTTGCTGACATAGAAAACAGGCTTCTGCTCCCCTTCTTCCACCCTTACCAATACGGCACTAACTGCTTGTTCAGAGGCTGCCAGGTATATCAGAAGTTCTTCACCTTCTATGGGACTGCTGAGCACACGAAGCGAGCTGAGATAACTTTTGAGTTCTTTGAAGGCTTCACGACAATCTTCTGTCCATTCAAAGTTTGGCACTTTCCTCAATTTTTTGAAGAACGGTAAACATTTTTCTGCCGACCGTGACATGAATCGATTGAGTGCTACTACTCTCCCTGTCAGTTTTTGGACGTCCTTTACGCAGGTTGGTTCTGACATATTTAATATGGCCTCTACTTTCTCCGGATTGGGCTCGATGCCTTTTCCACTCACCATGTATCCCAGGAATTTTCCTCCTCTGATGAAAAAGGCGCACTTTGCCGGATTCAGCTTCATTCTGTACTGATCTAATACTCCAAACACCTCCTTCAGATCTGCCACGTGCTGTTGGAAAGTTAAGCTCTTGACCACCATATCGTCTACATAAACTTCTACGTTCCTGCCGATCTGCTCTTTGAAGATTTTGTTCATCAGTCTTTGGTAAGTTGCCCCGGCGTTTTTCAATCCAAAAGGCATGGCTTTATAGCAATAAGTCCCATCTTCTGTTATGAACGAGGTTTTTTCTTCATTCGACTTATACATTGGGATTTGATGATAACCAGACATTGCATCCAAAGACGACATGTAATCAAAACCGGCCGTAGAGTCGAGCATTTTATTAATATCAGGGAGGGGATAACAATCTTTAGGGCAGGCCTTATTCAGATCAGTAAAGTCTATGCACATCCTATATTTGCTATTGGCTTTTTTGACTAATACAGGATTGGCTAACCACTGTGGGTACATAACTTCTCTAATAAAGCCTGCCTCCTCTAGCTTCTGTACTTCCTCCTTGGTGGCCTGCTGCTTCTCCCTTCCTACTACCCTCTTTTTCTGCTTTACTGGTCTGGCTTCAGGGAGGACATTCAGTCTATGGGTCATCACCCCGGGGTCAATTCTGGGCATGTCCGAAGGCTTCCAGGCGAAGCTTGATGCACGACCTCGAATCAAGGACATCACCTCGGCTTTCTGCTCCTTGGTGAGGCCGGCGTTGAGACTGAAGGTTTTGTCTATTTCCGTTTCTGATAAGGAGAAAGTCTCCAGTTCCCCCACCGACTCTGTCCTGGCTTCTGTTTTCTCATCTCGGACCTCTAGGACTTCTGAATCCATCTTTTCCTCTGCTGAGCTCGGCTCTGCTACGGTAGCCAGGTACACTGCCCTTACTTCCTCTTGACTTCCCCGAACTGTTGCCACCCCTGCTTCTGTGGGGAACTTCATTGCCAAGTATCTGATACTGGTGACAGCTTCAAAGTCGAACAGCACAGGTCGTCCCAGAATCGCGTTGTAGCTCAGAGGGAGTTTAGCCACCAAGAACACCGTATAATGGGTGCGGGCCCTCGGGGCCTCTCCCAAAGTAAGGGCTAGTTTTACTTTCCCTTCCACTGTTACTGGTGCTCCTCCAATCCCTTTAATCGGAGCTTGATCCCGAACCAGTTGCTCTTTCGGAATGCCCATCTGCTGGAAGACTCGATAAGGCAACAGGTTTACCTTGCTTCCGTCATCCACCAAGATTTTCTTTACCCAATAATTGTGAATAACAGCTTCAATGACAAGGGCGTCATCGTGAGGCATCTGAACACCCTGAGCGTCCTCCGAGGAGAAAGTGATGGTTGTTGAAGAGTGTTCAACGATTTGCATGACCTCGGCATTGCTAGTTTCTCCTTCTCTGCTTCTCTTTTTCCCCCTTCGGCTCATCCGACCTCCCGTGCCTCCTACGATCATGTTGATAGTTCCACTGGACCCATCATTCACAGTGTTAGCTCCTGTTCTTCTCGGCGTTTGGGCTGCCGGATTGGGTTGAGGTCTCTGTCCTTCCGGTTTCTTTACAAAGTTCTTTAGGTGCCCTCTCTTTATCAACCTCTCAATTTCTGCAATCAACTGGAAACAGTTGTTGGTGTCATGACCATGAGTTCGGTGGAACTGACAATATTTGTCAGGATTTCGCTGGTCGGCTTCCGCTTTCAGGGGCTTGGGCCATTGCAAGAATTCTTTGTCCTGGACGGCTACGAGCACTTTGGCTCTAGAGGCATTAAGTGGGGTCGGCTTCTCTGGAACCCATGAAGGGAGTGGCCTTTGTTCTGAGGTCCGAGGGGGAAAAGGTCTTTGGTCTCTTCGCTCCCAAGGCTGTCTGTAAGGCTCAGACCTTTTGCCATGCTTCTTCTCATGCTTCTCCGGCCTTCTTTCCTCCGGGGATTTCTCCTTGTGTAATACCCGGCTAGACCCCGGTACCGGAATTCCTACGTTCCGGCGGATTTTCCGTTGGAAGTCGGGATTCGAGGATGTCGGAGCTTGCCCTAAGGGTAGAAGAAAGGTTTTTAAGATGTTTTTAAGTGTTTTTCTCATGTTTGCATGTTTTGAGTTAAGAAAATTGAGTTTTGAAATGAAAAGGCCAAGGGGACAAAAGCCAGGTTCGGCCGCCGAAGGTGAAGTTCGGCCGCCGAAAGTTGCATGGTTTCGCATGCACGTTAGGCCGCCGAAGGAAGAGTCGGTTGGTCACTACAAAAGCCCCTTTGCCCGAGACTTGAGTGTTAAACACTCTGTTTTTGGGTCAAAGGTAGGTTCAAGCTCTCCTTGGTGTGATTTCTCATGTTTTCCTCAAATCTTGCATGTTTTAACTTGATTTGAGTTTTGTTTTAGAGTTTTGAGCAAAAGGAAGCAAAGTTGAGTACTTGGAGATTTTGAGTGAGTTTTCCCCCATCTCCAAGCTTGGATCATCAATCCTCTAGTTCTTCAAGAGGTAAGCATGGATCCTCACCTCCCCTTATGTTTAAAGCAAGTTTTAGAAGTTTTGGAGAGGTTTATGGCATGTTTTGGGGTATAAGCATGAGTTTGAGCATATGTTAATCATATGAGTTCGTATGAGTTTTGTTGTTGTTTTTGGGGTTTGAGCTAGTTTTTAGGCCCCTATATGCATGAGATATGTTGTGTGTTAGTTGAGAAGTGTTGGTATGCATGTTATGGGTGTTTGATAGGATTTTGGAGGCTGAGAGCATGAGTTGTGCTCGGATTCTGCCTTTCTGGAGAATCCAGGTTCGGCCGCCGAAGCAAGGTTCGGCCGCCGAAGCAAGGTTCGGCCGCCGAACCCCTTGTGGGGGCAGTTTCGGCTGCCAAACCTTGCCCCCGAAAGCTAGGCTTTTGGGTGAGAAAGGGACTTTCGGCCGCCGAAAGAGGGCGTTCGGCCGCCGAAAGTGCATGAGTTTCGTCTCTGGACGAGGCTTTCGGCCGCCGAAGGTGCCGCCGAACATGCATGAGTTTCGTCTCTGGAGAGGGGTTTCGGCCGCCGAAAGTGCCGCCGAAGGTGCTCTGTCCAGCCTTCTTTTGCCCATTGTTCCATGCATGCCTATGATGTTTTCGAGGGGTTTTGGGGAGATATTAAGAATTCTGTTTAAGTCAGTTTGGTCCTCATTTGAGTCCACCTGTGTAGGTACGGACCCGAGAGACCAAGGAGGCCCACAGAGTTAGAGTTACAGAGACTGCCCAGCAGTTGACAGAGGTGAGTGGAACAGAACTTTATTTTAAAAGTTAAGAACTGTTTTAGCATGATTCATGCATCATGAATGCCATGTTTATGTAGGATGCTTTGCATTAGTATTCATCAAGTTGATGCATTGCATTATTACTTGTATATGTGGATTGGACCGAGGCGATCTCAATAGCCCATAAGTCTGTCATTATTGTATGTCCTGTGTGAGCTCCTTTGGGGCCGGGCATTTACCTTGGATGAGTCCTGTGAGAGCCCTTATAGGGTCGGGCACCATGAGTAGTTAGGGAAAGACCTGTGTGAGCTCCTTTGGGAGCCGGGCACTGACAGAGGGAGTTTTGGGATCATGTCCAATCCGAGATGTGAAATGTTTGTGCAGTGATGCATCATATGATAGCATGTTTTAAATGTGATTTTTTATAGATTCCGCTCACTGGGCTTTAGCAGCTCATCCCTCTCCCTAACCCCATTTTTCAGGGCCTCAGAGAAGAGAAAGAGAAAGAGAAAGCAAGGGTAAACGCATATGTACTAGTATAGAATAGTGGACATGATAATGATGTACAGTACAGTGTTTATGTAATGTATAGAAAGGATGTAATAACCAGTTATGTATTGAGTTATAGAATTGTGCTTGGCCCTAGTGTATGTTTATCCCTTTGCACATGATCATTGTATGTTTGAGATAATGTTGTTATGATGCGCTAGGCTTGGTGCATGGTAGTCTTTCTATCTCTGTAGTTACTGTATGGTACCATAGCAGGTATCACTCTTCGAGTGCATACAGACAGAGCATGCATAGTCCAGGCTTAGTTGATGAGAAAAGTTTCAAGAAAAGAAAGGATAGTCAAGCAAAGAAAGAAAGAAAACAAAAAAAAAAAAGAGAGAGAGAAGAGTAAGTAACAGTTTTAAGTTTAAGTGTGATCATGTATGGGATTTATCAGGTACACAGAGTTGACAGTAGGCTTACTACGGGTCCCGGCGGCCTTAAGCCGATCTGGATCCTAGTGCCGGTGATGGTCCGGTAAGCGGGCTGTTACACCTTGCCTGCCGTTCCCTTGGCGAATCGGCTTGTCACCAGAGCGTCATCCTGTCTTATATACTTCTCAGCCCTCTTCATTAGCTCGGCTAGTGAGGTCGGAGGCTTCCTGCTTAATGAACCGAAAAACTCGGCGGAGGTCGTCCCCTTCTGCATGGCCTCCACCGCCCTTCCTTCATCGAGCTCGGGAATCTACAAGGCTTCTGTATTGAAACGAGCTACGTACTCTCTAAGCGATTCCTCCCGTCTTTGCCTTACTGTTTCCAGATAACTCGTCTTCTTATCCGCTGGCACCCCGGCGATGAACCGGCTAATGAAACAAGTGGCTAGGTCTCCAAAACTCCTAATGCTTCCAGTCTCCAGGCTGTTGAACCACGCTCACGCTAGCCCTGAAAGTGTCGTTGGGAATACCTTGCACATCAAGGCATCCGATAAAGTTTGTAATTCCATGAAGGTCTTGTAATTCATGACGTGCTCCTTTGGGTTACCAGCTCCGTCATAGGCTGCCATGGATGGCATCATAAACTTCTTAGGGACAGTTTCCTACTGCACCCACTTCGAGAAAGGCGAAGAAGTGGGCAGGAAGGTTTGACTTTGATCTTTCTTTCCCAGCTCGACCAAAAGCTGCTCTCTCAACTTCTGCAGTTTTTGGTCCACATCTTCATCTTCCGGCCTGGGCTTTTTCTCCAGGCGATACTCCTCTTCCTCTGCTTCACTCCTGGTCCACCTGGTTGTCTCGGCGGAATAGTTGTCAGCCTCCTCATTTTCTATCATCTCCCTCGCCCTTCTTCCGTGGACTCGGGCCTCCGGCTCTTCCTCTTCTCCGGCTCTGCGGCTGCTGGTTTGAAGGCGATCAGGGGTAGGTTGGGGCTCATTGGTTTGGGGTTCTTCTACCACTGGGAGTGTATTTATCGGGGTGCTGAGGCCCCTTTGTTGCATTATCTGCCCCAACCAGTGGGCGGTATTCTATAGTTGGAGGGCCATGGTTTGAAGGTCCTGGTTAGATAAGGTAGCGGTGGGAGCGTTCCCTGCCAAACTTGGCGAGGGATTGAGAGGAACGGGTGTTTGGTTGTTTAGTGTTGTAGGGCTAGAAAAAGAGAACTGCTGCCCTTCTTGGGCAGAGCTCAGGTCATTTGGGATGTTAAGGTTGTTTTCATTGTGATTGGCCATCATGGATCTCAGTGGGTTTGGTTAAGAGTGGAACTCTGGTGATGAAAAGATCTCCTTCGTTCCCACAGACGGCGCCAATTGATGATTTGAGATCCAGAGAAATAGGGTTTTTACAATGGGCTCTGTAATACTTAGAAAAAGCTCTATCCTAGAAGAGAGTATTTCTCCTTTTATAGGTTTCCTTTTGTCAGCTAGTGACGTGCCAATAGAACGAATATCAGTAGACCACCTATCCCTGCCACGCTGATACGGACGTACGAGGAAATCAAATCTCTGCACCATGCGTAACGGCCTCTGATTCTCTCAGGGCACGGGTAGGCAGGTCTGCAAGATGGATGGATGGATCCTCTTTCGGGTTCTGGGCTGGACCGGTGAGTAGAGACAAAGTAGGGCCTAAATGGGATCGGCCCAAGGTGCAGGGAGGACGAGGCCGGCCTGGTGGAGAGAGCCAGATAAACCCGGTCGTGAGGCTTAAAGGACTGGACTCAGCTGGCGTGAGTGGCTTGAGGATCTCTAAGCGATGGATTTTTTTCATGGGCCTGACCCTAGACAGGGATGAGGTGAACGCAAAGGTCATAAAAAAGTATTTATATATTGAATTTATAATAAATTAAATTTAAATAAAAATTACCCATTAATAAAAATATCCACGCCCATATTAATAAAAATTACCTAACTATTTCCATAGATTTTTCCTCCCTTAATAAGAAATTAATTTCCAATTGATTAACTGCCTTTTTTGTTTTTTTGAAATGCAACTTATTTCCTTAACGAATTATTTTCACCTCTATGGATAATAAATTACTTAATTTAGTTATTTTTATAAGCAAATGAAATTATGTAAATTATCTTGTGAAATTCTAATTATTCTTCTTATCAATATTAATAAAAAAATTGAATTTATTTTTTAGAGTTACTTGAATATAAAATATATAATTTTTTATGCAATAATTAATTAAAAATATCTACCCAAATTTTCCTATATTAGTTTTTACACAATAATTAATTAAAAAAAATCCCACCCATGTTACTAGGAAATATCTTAACTATTTTCTCATGAATTTTCTTTAATTAAATATATTAATTTCCACAATTGTAATGGAAAATTCCTCAACTAATTTTTGTGGATTTCCTTCTTTCCCTATTTAATGAATTAATTTTCTACTATATGAATAAAAAAAATTACTCCTAATTTATAGCCTAATTAATAAGATTATTTAATTTTTTTAAGAAAAAAAATAGAAAATTGCTTTCTATACATACCAAATTTTGAAATACGAAATTTCTTAACTTACTATATATATTTATATAACTTTCCTTATTATCCCATAAAACTAATTAGTAAGTTAATTTAAAATATAAGAAAGCATTAATTTGAATAAAAATTTGTTTAATTTTATTTTATCCAAAGTAACAAAAAATTTTAAATTAATTTAAAAGGAATGAATTATAATTAATGAAAATAGTTTAGGATATTTTAAGGGTTTAAAAATTTTGCTATACAGTATTTTAAACATTTCATATTAATTAATGTTTAAAATATTATCATATGATCCCATGTAAATATTTCAGTGGTAATTCTCTATTCAATCGTTTGTTTGAAATAAAATTTAATTTTTAATTTTGTTTACAATGCAAATATTGGTGAAAAGTCTAACTGCCTAAAAGCAGTGATATATCCACAAAAGTAAAAACAATTAAAGCCCACCACCAAAAAACCTAGCAAAACATGAATACGAATCTAAATAAATTAAATTATTCGTGACTTATTTAAAATTTGATTCGATAAAAATTTAATTAAAATTTGATTCATCTTAACTTGATTTCTAAATGAGTTAATTTCAAATTTATTTTTTAAATTTATTTACTAAACAAACTAAATTTAAATTTCATAATAGGACTTATTGAAATTTATGAACTCGACTTATTTTCAACAGACTTCCAAATAGACTTATGAAAATTTTTATTAAATAAACTGAAATTAATATTATAAGAGAATTAAGTTCAATTCTACATATACTTTTATGAGTCAAATTTAAAATTTTTAAAACTTAGCTCTATATAATTTAATTATACTTTTAAAACTTATAAATATTTCGATTATTAAAATTTAAAAATTTATTTAACTAAAATTATTAAATTAAAATTATTAAATTTTAATAAATTATTAAATTATTAAATTTTGTATATATTTATTTAACTAAAATTATTAAATTATTAAATTATTAAAATTATTAAATTATTAAATTTTATATATATTTATTTAACTAAAATTATTAAAATTTAAATTTATTATTTTTAAATTAAAATTTATTATATATGTAAATAAATTAAATTGTTTAAATACTATTTGATAGTAAACTACTCATCTCAATTCATTTATTAAATGAGTTAAATTTAAATTTATTAATACTGAACTCGAGTTTCAAATAAGTAAAACTTGAATTCAATTTAAAAATTTTTAATAAATTAAATTTAAATTTTTCAAAATTCAACTCCGATTCGTTTATACTCTTAAATTACACCCATCATTGATAGTAAGTCCATTTAATAGCAACGTTAAGGCTTAAAAATTCTTTTATGATAAAGACTTGCTTGTTTTGAAAAGTTAACTAAGGAAATAGAAATTCTTTGGAAGTGTGAAAATGAGTCTTATTGGGTTATCTATAATTACTAATTTTTTGAAAAGTCTTCAAATTTACTTACTTGACCGTGCATAAAATTCACCCAATTAAATAGAGTTTCTTAGTAAAATTTTATTTTTCTTTCCACTTTACTTAAACTCTTGATCTATCTTTTGGCTTTTTACGCACTTATACAATTTCTTGCTTTACGATCACAGGCTATCAGTAAATATATGAAAACTGTGAGCAAATATAGCAAGCAATTATATGAAAACTGTGAGCAGCTACAAAAAAAGAATCAGCAACAAGCTTAATCTCCGATTCAGATGCTTTACGATCAGAACATATGCTATTCAACCTGAGATAGCAATAAAACAAGACCTTTCATGGAGAGACATAAATGCCACACCATTAACGAACTTGCGCTCTCTCTTACAGTTGTGTGCAAAAAGTCGAAAACCCATGAACGGAAAGGCTTGCCATGCACAACTTATCCATTTTGGCCTGGAACCAGACACTCTGACGTCCAATATTCTCATAAATATGTACTCGAAATGCGGCCTGATTGACTTCGCTCGTAAAGTGTTTGATAAAATGCCTCAAAGAAGCCTGGTTTCGTGGAATACCATGATTACTACTTATACGCAAAATATGGAGGAGCAAAATGCTCTCACTCTTTTCTTGGAATTGCAAAGGGAAGGAAACCCATTTAGCGAATTCACAGTTTCCAGTATTCTTTGTGCTTGTGCTGCAAAACGTGATGCTTTTGCATGTAGGCAATTTCATGCATTCGTTGTGAAGGCTGCAATGGATGCGAATGTTTTCGTGGGCACTGCATTGCTTGATATATATGCGAAAAGTGGTTTGATACAGGATGCTAATCGTGTTTTTGAGGGGATGTCAGAGAGGAGTGCTGTTACGTGGAGTTCAATGATGGCCGGCTATGTACAAAATGAGCTGTATGAGCAGGCTCTGGTTTTCTTTACTAGGGCACTAACAAATGAGCTGGAATACAACCAGTTTACCATGTCTTCTGTTATTTGTGCCTGTGCAGGTTTGGCAGCTTTTATTGAAGGTAGACAGGTACATGCTATCGTTTGCAAAATTGGGTTTTGTTCAAACAATTTTGTGGCTTCGTCTGTTGTTGACATGTACGCCAAATGCGGTAGCGTTAAAGAGGCATATACTGCATTTTTAGATGCTGAAGGGAAGAATGTCGTTTTATGGAATGTGATGATTTCTGGTTTTGCTAAACATTCTCACTCTTTGGAAGTGATGATTCTGTTTGAGAAAATGCAGCAGATAGGCATGCGTCCAGATGAAGTGACATATATTTCAGTATTATCGGCATGTAGTCACAGGGGTCTTGTTGACACTGGACAGAGTTATTTTAACCTTATGACAAGAGAGCACAATGTGTCACCAAATGTCCTTCATTACTCATGCCTGGTTGATATTCTTGGTAGGGCAGGGCAAATACATGAAGCTTACGAGTTAATACAGAATATGCCTTTTGTTGCTACTGCATCCATGTGGGGATCAATTTTGGCATCTCGCAGGATTCATGGGAATCTTAAATTAGCTGAAATTGCAGCTAAGAACTTGTTTGAAATGGAACCAAATAATGCGGGAAACTATGTTTTGCTGTCAAATGTATATGCTGCTAATAAGAAGTGGAAGGAGGTTGCAAAAGCTAGAAAGCTTCTTAAACAAAATGAGGTGAAGAAGGACACAGGCAAGAGTTGGATTGAAATTAAAGACAAAGTTCACATATTTATGGTTGGAGAGACAAACCATCCAAGAATTGGTGGTATTTATTTAGAGTTGGATAAATTGCTCGAAGAGATAAAGAAACTAGGTTATAAGGTTGAGACAGACAATGACCTTCATGATGTGGATGAGAGCAGAAAACAAGAACTTTTACGACACCACAGTGAGAAGCTAGCACTTACATTTGGGTTGATGAGCTTACCTCTGAATGCACCTATCAGGATTATGAAGAATCTCCGGATCTGTGGGGATTGTCATTCTTTTATGAAGCTTGCATCAACCGTGACAAGGAGGGAAATTATTGTTAGGGATGTAAATCGGTTTCATCATTTCAGGGATGGGTGTTGTTCTTGTGGGGAGTTTTGGTGATTTCTATTTGTGAACCCAAATTATAGTGATTGGCAATTTATACTGAATATTGGTGATTCATTTACAATTGATGTGAGGCCCTTCGTGAGCAATAGGGTTTGACCATAAATGAAAGTAATCACCGTCAATTTCTCCATGATAACAGTGATAAGTTTTGCATTTCTTAATCAGAAGGAAGGGGATACATTAAGTTGAGATGAATCTTTGCCGTTGCAAGCTTATGAATAATAGTTTCAACCTTTTAATCTATCCTATAATTTATTTGCAAAAGCTAGTGAATAAGAACAGTGCATACTCATGAAAACTGAGAGCGAAGATTGGTCAACTGAAATGCTAACACTCATCTCCAACTAATGCTTTCTAGCACCATAACAATTTTTATACTCTAATAGTTACGTTTTAGCTTATTTCTAAGGTTTCTTCTCTAAAATGGTTTGCTCTCTTTCACCTGAGTTCTGTCTATGCAGTTGGAGTTCTTGGAATTTCTTGGCCTTCCTTCGAGAAGATCATAAGCATGTGTTTGACAAGACTTATGGTACTCCTACTCCACTGCTCAGACCAAGTCTAGTGCCTTGATAATCCTCAGGTTTTGCAACAGAATTCTACTTTGCAGCATTCCACTCTTTACAAGCCTTTAGATTCGTGCGACAGTGCTGCGGATCTCCGCAGCCTGTGCTGTAACAGACATAATCCTAACTTACCTGCAATCAGGGTGAAATACAACCAGCACAAGGTGAGTAAAGCTTCCATTGTGCTTTTGCTTTCTTTTTCTCTAACTGTGTAAACGATGGTGAGCAGCATTAAAATGGCACCCTCTAATCTAACTTGAGTTGTTTATTTTTGCCTCGGTATAAGTTAATTAGTTATGAAGAAATATTGTCATCCTTCAGTAGTTCAGATTTCTTCCACAAGCAAAGCTGCTAAAACAGTTGCGTTACTCTTCCAATGCACTGTTGGATAAACTTCAAATAAAAATCAATTTTAGTAGCCCTTGACTAGTTTCAAGCAATGGAATACTTGTGTTCTTCCACGTTTTATCATTTTCCCTTTTCACCTCCTCTTTAAAACTTGCAAAGTGCTAGTAGTTTTTTGCTTATTGGTTTAGGTTCTGTTGAGGCTGCTCTTTTCAGCAAAGATTTTTGTGCTGATAATCTTGTACAATATCAAATATTCTTGTTTTTCTAGATTTATAGCATGGTTGCTAGTCCAATTGTATCAAGCTACAGTCACTAGTCACTACTGATATTTCATCAAGAATGGATTACAACACTGATCTGGGCTCTTCCCTCAAAATCTGACTCATACCCTTTAAACACACTTTAAAAAAACCTGCATTTTTGAACGAAGGATTTGTGATAATGGCGATATTCACAAGGTGATAACTCCACTTGATTACATTACAATAAAGCTTCAAGATTCTTCTATTACCAGCCCCCCACAAAAAAAGTCTAAAAAATGCTTCCCATGATTACAGTCTGAGCATTACATTATTTCTCGATTACAATATTTACAACATGAACCATGCTATGCGCCACATTGTGGCTTGCTTGGCTTCAACGATTCAACCTCACCACTCTTGCTTGGCATTTCATTGAGCCAGTGACACTCCTCAAACGAGCACTTTGGTCTATTAATTGGCCACTCCACATCTTCTGGTTTAATATATACGGGGCCCCATGCTGGGGTCCCATCCTCAAAAGAATTATGTGTCAACCTTTTCAAATCAGAGCCGTCCAATTTCACCGTGTAGATCTCTCCATAAGGCTGATAATGATGTGGGTTCGAGATTGGCTCAGCTGATATTCCAGCGTAATCAGTAGTGAACACTATACTCTTCCCATCTGGGCTAAAATATGGGTGGTTAGTTCTGCCACCCAACCCGCTTTGAATCAACTTTCTCAACCCAGTCCCATTCGGGTGGATCAGAAACAACTCGAAGCTTCCAGAACCCGGGTTCTCCCGATCCGACGCAAACGCAATCCATTCACCATCTGGTGACCAACTACACATGGTGTCACTCCATGGACCCTCCGTTAACCTTCGGAGTCCGCCTTTCTCACCTTCCACCGCATCCATTACATACAAGTTTTTGTGACCCGATCGACCCGAACGGAACACTACCCATTTCCCATCGGGTGATACAGCAGGAAATGCATTGTTTTCACCGTTGGTGGTCAGCTTCTTGAAATTATAAGCTTCCTCAGCGTCACCATCAACGTTGATGGAGATAATATCAACCTTTGTACTCTCACTCGCAAAAGTGGGACCAGTACTAGAATATACAACTCCTGGACGAACCGGGTCCCAAACGGTCGAGAACGCCGTTTTGGGATAAACCTGACGCCGGTTTGAGCCATCCCTGTTCACGACATAGATGCCCGGAAAATCAACGTAAGCGATACGATCACCCCCAGGTGACCAAGAAGGGAATGATCCGTCGACTCTAAAGAGTGAAGTCTCTGCTACTGGGCTATTGAGATTTTCTAATATGAAGTGGGAGCTCTTTTTATCGTTAGAGGCTCCTCTACACCTGTGGTACCCAACTCTGGTTGAGTCAGGTGAGATAAAAGGATTTAAGTGATGGGTTTGTGGTGATACTAAACGAGTTAACTCGATAAACTTGTTCTTAACAAGGTCATATAACTCCACATGGCGGTAATCAGAATCGGATCTTCTCGTAGCCACTGCTATGAATTTGTTGTTATATGGAGAAGTAGCTGGAGTGAAAGCGTGAAGGCCTGGTGGAGTCACTCGCTCAACAATCACTGAATCAGTGGAAAACGACTTTCCACTTGGTAAAATTGCTCTGTAAATGCTTATCCAGTTATCTTCTTCGCTTCTTCTGTGAAAGTACAGAGTTGAATCGTCTACCCAACTGGGCCACCCGCCATGTTCAACAACCTTAACCCGTTGAGTCCCATCACGAGTCAAGAACACATAGATATCAGTACTCAATTCCTCTACTTCCCCATTCCACCCACTCTCACCATAAGATGCCACAGCCGTATAAACCCCAGAAGGAGAGACTGCAGGGCTAAAATCAGCAATCCCATAGGGGGTGAGTCTCTGAGTCAACCCAGTTTTCAACTCGGTCGAGTACACAGCAGCCCAACTAGCCCTGGGCTTCCCAGGATCCTCATGAGTGGACACGTATATCACATATTCTCCAGTCACAGTGGGCTTATCCTTCATTGCAATTCCATTTTTGCCCTTGAGCAGCGGTACTTGAACGCGTTTGGGAATTTCAAGGGCTGACCTTGATCTGCTGTTTCGCGGGCTATTCAAATAAACTAAATCATAGAAGATATTGGATGATCCACCGCGCTCCGTGACATAAACAAGGCTCAAAGGTGCAGAGTCTTGCGGGCCCTCGTTCTGTAGCAAGGTCCGATTGGGTAAGAGAGAGAGAAGAGAGGAAGACAGAGAAGGAAAGTTACCGTTAAAATTAAAGGATTTGCCGTCGGTGAGCTGGAGCTCGTCGGCTGAGGAAGGTGAGGCACGAGTAGGGAGAGTAAAGATGTCGAAAGCGTAGTCTGATCTGCTGCCGAGTGTGGCGAAGATGATGCTGGTGGCGCCGGATGATTGATGGTCCGACGAAGCACTGGATACGGCTAATGAGAAATGGAGAAGTAGAATAAGGATTACGTTTACGGGTGCCATGGGTTCTGGAGCTAAAGTGGTAGTTGCGATGAACGATAATGGAGGGGACTTTAAATTGTAGTGTGGGTGTTGTAAGAGATGACGTGGTGTGTAGATTAGATGGGTCCCAAATGAATGGGAGTTGCATACGTGGCAAGGGCAGGCACCGCTGATGAGTTTGTAAGAATTGTTATCCACAAAGGTCAGCTGTAGATATGATAGTGATGCTTTTTTTTGTTTTTTCTAACTTAATTTTCTAGCTTCTTCTCCATTTATGATTTTGAACCTGATTGAAACAGCTTTGGAAGTAGCTTTTGCTTATGAAAAGGTAGAAGTTTTGACCGATAGTGGTCTAGCAAAGCATCCATATTTTCAAAGAAGAATATTAGAGCCACTGGGGGATCAGAAATACTTGCGAGTGGGGACATGGCAATCATTACTAGATGGTCTGCCAGACAGAAGGCAGTGGTCGTTGCAAGCACCCTGGTGGCTATTCCCTCCTTAAAAATGAACCCGACACTCCCTGAGGAAACTTATTCACTAAGATCCCTCTATCTGAATCCAATCATTCTACAAATCCAACAACTCCAAGCTCGATTATTTACTGGGTTCCTTGCCTTCTTTCACTTCTTGAATGCAGTAAGTTTTTGGAGACCATCTGTATTGTTATGAGTTCCTTCTAAGATGGATACCTTTCCTGGCCAGAGCTGGGGTTTTCTTCGATGGCCTGGCTTGATGGCTTCTTGAGGCTTCTGATTTTGGTGCTTTTATGGTCTCACTGTTTGGAGGTCCTTTTATTCCTTCGTCTTCCATTTACCCCAATTCGTGTTGGCGACCGGGTCATTGTTGAGAAGGTAAAGATTCTTTCAGAATTTAGTGTTTGTTTATTGTTATAAATTATAATGTCTAGTTTGGTGATTGATCTAGATTCTTGTTGGGTATCTAAGTTTGTGAAGAACTGAAGATCATAGTTCAGAAATAATAATCTTGATGAATATCTTTTGCATTTGTTATCTAATCTTCAGAACCTTTACCCTAATTATTTAACCCAGTAAAGAACTGCTTTTACATTTTCATTTCCTGTTTTGCTTATTAGTGGTTTCTGACTTGAAAGAGGAGAATTAATATTGAAAGATTTATAATTTTGAATATTACTGCAGTATCCACAGGTGATAGCAAAAAAAAAAAATCCATATAATCAATTTTAGTTGGTTTGAGATTAAGACTTCATGCTCTTGTCTTTAGATATATTCCCATCTATTTATCATGATTTTCTTTTCTTTTTTCTGAAAGGGGTTTCCCTCTTTTTTTCCTGGCTTGCTAGTTAATTACTGGATTATCTTGTCTTAATCATAAATCAGGTTTCTGTATGACGACGCTGAGCTCCAGTTCAGCTGCATTTGGAAAGATGCCTAATTTACTTGTAAGATGACTTTGATTCTTTCCCTTCTAGGTCAGATTGATATACTTTGCACTTAGAGCTTTTCCACCATGCTTTAGTTCAGCTTAGTGTAAACCGCCTCTTCTGTGGTGAATTTCAGTGAGGAGGCTGAAATCCTTGTATTATTGACAGTCTACAGAATGGCAATCTTCACCAAACCTGTAGGTTATAGATTCCAACTCTCCAATTTTTAGGTGCATTTGGGCAATGAAATGAGTTCCTTATGAAATGCCAGTAAGATTACAAGAGTCGTTGTTAATCATTTCATTTAACGATTATCAATGACTTCTTTTGATGTCATTCATAATTGAACTCCCTTTTGTATGTATAGTGATTGTTTGAGGTTCTTGTTCTTTACTGGAGCTATTGTCTATTTCTCTATTATCAGATGACTTCTGCTTAGGGGAGAGCATATCTTGATTCAAACAGAGAAACTGAGAAACTCAAAAAAATTTTCAAAATGTCTTTAAATACTTTAAACTCAAGAGATTATCAGGTTATCTCTGATGAGCTTGACAGCTTTTCAAAATAGGTCGCGAAAAGAAAAATCAATTCTTGTTCTCTCTTATCTTGCCAAAAGACTCATTACACAAACCTATAACTAGATTCTACACACAGGATCCTAACAATTGGTATCAGAGCTAGGGGTCATAGGGGATTATATCTCACAGCAATTATACTGAATTCTCACCTTGTTCTTAGAAGAGCAAGCAGCCAATAAGGCCTGGCACAATGAATTAAATTCAAAATTAGAAGCTCTCATTTGTGACATCGCCAATTCAGCACAACCCACAGAAATTGGTAGTCATTCTCGCACCCAAAAGGCCAAAGGAGTAACAGGTTCTACAGGTTACGAAAATTCAAGTAGTAGTAAAATTGTTCCAAAATTTACTAAACTTGATTTCTCTGCAGCAGATATGATTATTTTTTTCAACATCAATAAACTTCAAAAGTGGAGAAGGTTAGTTTATCTTCATTTCACCTGGAGGGCATAACACAACTATGGTTCCATGCAATTGCTGCAAGACTATCCGAATTTAACATGGGAATATTTCAAAAACCAGTGCAAAAAACTATTCTGGCTGGATTTAACAGAAGATGACTTGGGAGATGTCGCAATGGACTAGCTACTAGTTGAATAGTTCCTAGAAATTTTCTGAGTTTGTGCTTGAGGACAAGCGCATAGTGGAAGAGGCGAGTAATGTTAGCAAACCACTACTTTAATAGATTCTTCGTCACTTATGCAATAGCGGGTAGTTATTCAGTAGTGAGTAATGGCATAGATTATGGGTTTATGCATGGTAATGGGTAGTGGCAAAAATTATGGGTCTTATGATGTTACTACCATGTTCTGTTTAGTTATTTAGTTATTTTCATGTTTTGTTCTGTTATTTCCAAATTCTGATTTATACGAGGTTAGTCTTCATTATGCTATTTTAAGTTCCTATTTTTAGGGGTAGTTAAAACTCCAACTTGTATTTAAGTTGACAGCAGATTAATAAATTCTGAAAAATTTTCAAAAAGTCTTTGAGTACTTTAACCTCGAGAGCTTGCAGGTTCTCTCTGATGGGTATGATAGCTTTTCAAAATAGTTTGCAGAAAGAAAAATCAATCCTTGCTCTCCCCTATCTTGCCAAAATACTCATTACACAAACCTATAACTAGATCCTACACACAGGATCCTAACAGATGTGTGCAACTCGTCATTTTGTTTTTGATAATCAGATAAAGATTTTATTCTCTTGAAGCATGCTAGTAATAAAGAAGCAAATTATAGGACAGCGAAACTCCTTTTGCCAATTCTACAAGGCATCATTGTTAGCTCTTCATTGTCTTTGTTCATATAATATGAAGAATTTGAATATGACATTATGTTAAATTTCATATTTTTACTTAAAATACCATTTGTTAATGACAAGTCCTTAAATGTTTTCCTCCAATAACCTGCAGGTTCAAGATATGGATCACTTTATGTCAACGGAAAAGCTAAGAATGAAGACTTCATAGCAGCACGACTGACAAAAACATCAGATTTAACTGTGTGCTCCCTATCTGTTACCTCTTTATACTTTGGAGTTTGGACTCTATAGCTCTAAGAACTATAGCCCTGGAAATTTTTGCTTCATATTAATATCATGTTTTACTGGGTATGCAGTATGTGCCCAAAGGCCATGTTTATGTATTGGGTGATAAGTGATGACAGCTATAACAGTTATGATTCACCTGACTGGTAAGATTCTCAAGCCCCTCTACTTGCTATTTGAAGATTCACCTTTTCACTTGTAATTATTTCTTTTTGCTAGGTAACTTAAAAATCTCTATCCTTCTCAAAATTAAAAAATTTGTCTCCTAGTTTCTTCTCCGCTGCTGATGCTTATTGCCCTTGCATTGTTTTCCTCGGACTTCTGTCTTTTTACATTGTTATATGTTAAAGAACATCACTGGAAGATTTGTCATATGTTGGCGGAGGCCTTCAAACATCTGACGCTATGATCACACGGGCTAGAGACGCTGGAACTCTCTCACTTCTTCACAGATATCATTAGCATTTTGCTTGCTGTCCCTAGACCCAACTTACTCATTGGATTTATTTGGTGTCTATATGCTTGTGGGTTACACCGCCAGAGAATAGAATTTGATTCTTGGGGATGTTTGCTATACAATAGACTTTTGCAGATTGTTTGCTGTTTCTCATTTCTACTGCTCAGTGCTCACTTCTTGTTAGATATTATTGCCAATAATATTTATTTATTTTTTGGTAAGATAAGGGTAAAAAGAGAAAAAATTTCAACAGCCCAACACCAACCATGCCAGCCCAAATGTTGTTCTTGATTATTAACCTTTGGGTTTCTGCCCAAATGTCCGAGCCCATCTAAGCTAAGTGATTAGTTAAGCCCATCTAAGCTAGGCCTAAACAAAATGGCACCTCCCCAACAGAATCCATATCTTGTACGATCCCAGCAAAATTGGTAACCAAGTCATCATGAATTTTTCAAGTTCCCATCTCATCTGCAATTTTTTTTCTTTTTTTAGTAGGTGTTGGGTAAAACTCAAATCCAGTTTACCAAGTGAGTTATAGGCTTTTAAAAAATGGACTAAGTTAGATTTGGCTATCCTATCTGCAAATTACTTTCTTTCATAAATTGCCAAAGTTTCTAATTAAGAAAATAAAGTGAATAAACAAACTCATCTGAGAAGACACAAATAATTATCCTACCAATTTGGGTAATATCTATACATTTTATTGAACTCTCTAATAAGAAAGGCATTTAGTTCCTAATTAAGAATAACTCAAACTTGTAGAAAAATAAAGAAACACACCTTCAAAATGGAGATAGGGCAGATTTGTATTGCTCACAAGTTGTACACATAAAATGATGAAGTGGGTACTAATAAGACAATAGAAGAAACCTTCCAACAAGATAATATTAAAGAATTCCCAGTGGTGTCATCTAAAAAAAATTCTCTACTTTTTTTGAAAGTAAGGAAAGGTTGCAATTTGTCATGATTCTAATATGTAATTCTCAATGATGATAATCTTCACTTGCCAATCTCACCCTTTTGGCTTCCTTCCTAGTCCAAACTGTACAAATTCTAAAGCCTCAATTATGAAACATCTAGCAAAGTGCAAAACTAAAAAGAGGAACTTGGACTTTAAACTTTCTGGATTTGTGTTAGTAGATATCATCCTTTGATTCTTGATGAGGAAAGTAAAAATCTCATATCATTTGCTTCTGATTCCTTTTTAACATATCATTTTCATAAACCAAACCAAGCAAAAAAGTATAACAATCACATTTTAAAATTATCTCCCTAAGCTTTTTATTTATTTTGGTATTAATTTTCAATTTTTTACTTGTAAAGAAAACATTGATGTTGTGGCTTGTTGGGCTGTCTATTAATGAAGCATTTGTTCCAGAAAAATTAGGTGGGAAAGCAGTCTGTAACTTTCTGGAAGATAAGATCTAGTGCAAGTAGTTTTTATTCTACAAAAAAGCAGTATGCAATCCCTAATTAGGTCAGTACTTGATTTAATTTCAAATTAAATCAAATTGCAATAATTAAAAATAAAATAAAATGTATGTATAATATCAAATCAAATCAAATCTAGATATTTTAGTTTGATTGGTTAATATTTTAGGCTGCCCAGCTCAGAAGAGAAGAACTCTCCTTTTCCATGTCTCCCTACTAACAGTTTGAAGCAATGAGACAAAATTTTGAGCAATAAACATCAAAAGAGCAAAGGCTTTTGATGTAGGGATGCTCGAATTTTAGGGTTAGATGAAAAGAGCAAATTATTATTTAATTTGTATTTATCTATTTTAATAATAAAATAATATAATTTATTAACTAAAAATAATATTTTTATTTTAATAACAAAATAAATTATATGCAGTTATATAAAATTTTATTAGATATTTAATATAAAAATTAAATATATTTTTTCAAGAGTGAAGAAAAATATATTTAAAATATATGAATTAGTAGGTATAAAAAGATTAATGCTCTATGGATAAGAATAATCGATAAGAATAAATAAGAAAGTATATATTTCAAAAGACTTCTTGCCCAAAGCTTGGAATTTGTTAAATAAAAATAAATAAATAAAAAAGAATTGAGGCCGATTATGAAGTATCCAATTCAAAGTCTGCTTTCTGCTTTCTAGACATGTTAATTGTGATCGTTCAATTCTTGACATATGATTCTTTTATTAATTTTATAATAATTAATTTCTGTAATATTAGATAAATTTATTAACTCGTATTTTAATTTTATAAAATATATTAAAATTTATTAATTAATAATCATATTATTTCTAATCGTGGAACATTTTATTATTTAATTTTTATATTAAAAAAATTTATTAATTAATTATTTAATTTTATAAAAATATTTAATATTTTAAATCTAAAAAATAAAGAGTTTGTAAGTTTGGCGGATTTCCTTCTCTTATATTCCTTTTCATTTATCATTCTTATATTCCTTTTTCTATTATGAACTAGTAATGTATAATCCTCTTTCCACTACAGTATCACATATCTTTATCACTCAGACTGTATGTATAGACAGATCAAAGCATCTCTCCATATTAAAATGACCATTTAATCCTTCTAAACACGCGTTGATAGGATTGCGAGGTGAGAGGTGACTGCATCTGCTCTCCTTATCTCTTGTCACATCATTGAGTTAGACTTTTTTTGGGTAAGTCCACACGTGGTCAGTTGCATGATGTTGGACCGGTCTATTTAATTGCGTCCTGATAAGCTTTGAATCTGTATTCTTTTTCAGAGTTCGGTCTCATTTTAGAGATAGAAAGCCTGACCGTTATCAATATCTATTAATTAATTTTTTTTATATTAATAAATTATTTAAAATTTTATAAAATATTTTGATGTGTTTTTTAAAATTGAAAAATTATTTAGTGAGTTTTTTATTTGACTAAATATTAATTTTTCAAAATGAAAATTAATGTTTCTGGCTAAGCTCATACCACTGACCAAGTTTCTGAGTATCTTTGCTACTACAAATTATAACAGAATATAGTTTTTTTTTCTAACACTTTATTTTATTATCTATTAAAAATAACTTTAATGTGCATTAATATTCCAATAAAATATTTATTATTACTAATTAAAAATCATTGATGATCTTTTAGAAAGAAATCTAACTATCAAAAGTTAAAATACATATTTAATTTGTTCAATTAATTGAAAACTGAGTTTTACTGGTTTAAAAAAATTAGTTTTAATATCATTAAATTTAATTATATTTATTACATACATAAATTGTTAAATTATTTTATACGTTCTTCATTATTATTATTTACTTTCTCAGGATTAGATGAAAAAAAGGGAAAGTGTTTTTTTCTTTTTATGAATATATAATTATATTTTTTTATATTTTAAATAAAATTTAAAATATAAAAAATAGCTAAAAGTTACATTTCCCACTTTCATTCTATTATTTCACAAATAAAAGAATGACTTTTAAAAAAAAGTATATTTCACTTTTTTTATTATTTTCTTTCCTCTTTTATTTTTTTTATTCAAACAAAAGCTATTTATATAAAAACAAAAAGCTATTTATACGATATTTAATAGTTACAACTATCGGATTGACCGATTAATAAATTTTTTAAAATTTAAAAAATATTTTAATATATTTTTAAAATTAAAAAATTAACTAATAAATTTTTTAATACTATAAATACTCGATAATACTTTTTCATTTTACTTTTAAAAAACTTTGTACCGTTGCCTGCAATGCGAGTTATATTGCACTGTTAAAACTGAGAATAAAGCTTTTTAAAAGACATAACCATGAAGACTTGATGAGGCTTTAATAAATTTGCAATTGAAGGCAGATGACAACATAATTGCTGATGTTATAGATTAATGCCAAGTAGTTAATTGCATTTGGATTTTTTTTGTTGGTATAAAATAAACTAAAAGCTATTGAAATAATTTTTAATTCTGAAAAAATAATGTTTATCTCTATTTTATAATTTTTATTTATTTTATTTTTTTATATATTAAAAAATAATTTTTTATTTTAATACAGAACACTTAATTTTAAATTTTATAGCAGACTTGAATCAAATTTAATTTTTAATGCCGATAACCGATAAAAATCCACTATAATTTTCAAAAAGAGAACTTCAAGACTTACGATTTTTAAAAATCAAACGAGAGTTATAAATTTTATCACAAAATTCGATATAAAAATTTTATCGTTTGAGAGTAAATTTTATATTTTTATTTTTTTAAATATTTTTATAATTTTATATATTAGAATTTTTTATTCTATTATAAATAGTATCACTTAACTATTAAAAAATCACTTTTTAATTTTTAAAAAATTTTAATAAAATTTTTATCTTCTAATTTATATTTTTTATTATATCGTCAAACGATATTAATTTAAACTGTTGATGAAATTTAAATAATTTTTTTATTATATTTATTTTAAAAAAATTAATATTTAATTCAATATAATTTTAAAATGGTATCAATTTGAATTTTAATAAAAAAATTAGAAATAAAATAAAACATTAAATAAATTTGAGATTTAATATGATTTATTAATTAAATTTGGAAGTCCAAAAACCATAATTATATTAATTTTATTCAAGCATTTAGTTGTATATAAGAAAAGAGAGAAGATGAGGCCAATGGAAATAAATTCATGGAAGAAGTTTCTCCAGCGGGTGCGACCTGAGTTTAATCCTTTCGGTTGTGGATGATACACGTGTTAATTTATAAATATTATTTTGATTTCAATTTAGTAATAGCGATTCTGCGTTTCCTACTTCTGGTGGAAAAAAAATTAGGGGAGAAGAAGGTTGTTTGATTGTCAGGAAAACAAATTTAATACGCAACAGACACCTGAGTTAGCCAGGTCCACTTCCAAACCTGGAAAACCTTTGTGGCCCTCAGTCTTCTGTGCACAACCCAATTATAATCCCTCTGCCACAATTTACAACCTCTCCTTCCAAAAATTAATTAATAATAATAACCCAGTTGCCTAAACATTCCATTAATTTTTAATAAAAAAATATTATTAAAAAATTTGAAACAATGAGAATGAGAATCTATCAATTACTAACTTGCCATGTACAACCTGGTTTTCCCATATTATATTATATGCCTTAAAAGAAGAGAAGAGATTTTGACTGGTATATCCTCTCTCATTTTGCACTCTTTTCATCTAATGGGAGAGGTATTATGAAGGAATCATATTCCATAACAAGAAGGATGGATGAGAATTTTGAAGCATTAATTAGAGATAGGAGAATTTTTCTCCTTTCAAGAGATATATTAGAATAATCTTTTTTATTAGAGTTTTGCCTTTTTAGTTGCCTTATGTATATATATAAAAGGGATTTTGATTCAACTCATTATATAATAAATTTTTTTTCTTTTAATATAATTACACTTATCTTTAATTCATTGAATTAAAATTAAATTTTATTCATACTAAATTTATATAAGAAAAATTTATCTCTAATTCATTGAATTAAAATTAAATTTTATTCGTATTAAATTCATATAAAATAATATTTCTGTCAAATATTTATGAGTTTCTATGTAATATTTATTGAATATTAGTCACAAGCTTTGAGTCGCGATGGTTAGAACGGACGCCTTTCGAATATAATGGGTTATTATTTGTCTTATCACCACCTCAAACAATCTATAAATACCTGCCCTTCTTAGCTCCCTGTTGCATCATATGTCCCTCAATTTATATACACTTTCAGTAGCTAAATCTCACATTTTCATTCTTTCTTTCTTTCTCTTCTTCCAAGCACCTAATAAGAACTCAATTCTCTGGTTCTGTTAAGAAAGATGGTTGAAAACACAGCAGCAAAGAGCCATTCCCGTCAAGGTTTCGATGTCTCCATTAACATAAATGCACAAGCTGGCTCCAAGTGGTTAGACGACGATGGTCGCCCAAAGAGAACAGGTAACCTACTTCAGATTATCTTAATCTCCATTGTAATCCATGGATGTGGTGGATGCTTGATGATGATTCTTGTTTATTGATTATAATGATTTAGGGACTGTGTGGACTGCAAGTGCCCATATCATAACAGCTGTGATTGGGTCTGGGGTTCTGTCTTTGGCTTGGGCTATTGCTCAGCTTGGATGGATTGCTGGTCCTGCTTTTATGTTCTTGTTCTCTTTGGTCACTTACTATACTTCTACTCTACTATCTGTCTGTTACCGAACTGGGGATCCTGTCAATGGCAAGAGGAACTACACTTATATGGATGCTGTTCTCTCAAATCTTGGTAAGTTCTGCTGCTGTTTTGATCTGAAAGTTTCAGTCTTGTCTAGATTTCTGAGCTTGATAAAACTTCATCAGGTGGAGCCAAGGTCAAGATTTGTGGATTTGTTCAGTATCTTAACCTTTTCGGAGTTGCCATTGGTTATACGATAGCATCAGCCATAAGCATGATGTGAGTTCAGACTTGAAATCGAAAATTTTAAATTTTTTTAACAGGTTTGTAGTTTCTGATGGCTAATCAGATAGATGGGTTGTGATGAAACAGGGCAGTGAAGAGATCAAATTGTTTCCACAAGAGAGGAGACAAAGATCCATGCCAGATGAATTCCAATCCGTACATGATTGCTTTTGGGATCGTAGAAATTCTTTTCTCGCAGATTCCTGACTTTGATCAGCTATGGTGGCTCTCCATTGTTGCTGCTGTTATGTCCTTCACTTACTCATCTATCGGTCTCGGACTTGGCATTGCCAAAGTTGTAGAGAACAAAAAGTTCATGGGAAACGTAACTGGAGTTAGCATTGGCACTGTAACCCAAACCCAGAAAATCTGGAGAAGTTTCCAAGCACTTGGTAATATTGCTTTTGCGTATGCTTACTCCATCATCCTCATTGAAATTCAGGTGAAACTTCAACCAAAAAACTTGAATATATCCCATTTTCACATTTCTTTAATAATTTGCAACCTGTTCTGTAACAGGATACAATCAAATCCCCACCATCAGAAGCCAAGACAATGAAGAAAGCAACTCTAGTAAGTGTTGCAGTGACAACACTTTTCTACATGCTCTGCGGCTGCTTCGGCTACGCTGCCTTCGGAGACAAGTCGCCTGGAAATCTCCTCACAGGCTTTGGCTTCTATAACCCATATTGGCTAGTAGACATCGCCAATGTTGCCATAGTAGTCCACCTTGTTGGTGCTTATCAAGTCTACTGCCAACCACTCTTTGCCTTCATTGAAAAAACAGCAGTACAGAGATTCCCAGACAGCAATTTCATTAACAAAGACATCAAAATCCCAATTCCTGGTTCTCGTTCCTACAACCTGAACCTCTTCAGATTGGTTTGGAGGACATGTTTTGTGATCTTGACAACTTTGATTTCAATGCTCCTTCCTTTCTTCAATGACATAGTTGGTCTGCTGGGAGCTTTCGCATTTTGGCCATTAACTGTTTACTTCCCAGTTGAGATGTATATAGCACAAAAACAAATACCCAAGTGGAGCACAAGGTGGGTCTGCCTGCAAATCTTAAGTGGCGCTTGCTTGATAATTACCATAGTTGCTGCTGCTGGCTCCATTGCTGGAGTCGTCGGAGATCTTAAATCTGTCAAGCCCTTCAAGTCCTCTTATTAAATCAGTTTAGATTTGGCTCTTACTCATCCATATGAATCATGAAGAGAAATTGTTTAAGATTACAAATCAAGGAGTAAACTCTCAAGCTATAGTCTATTTAAGTTTCTTCATCTTTTTTTTAAGAATCTGGTTTGACACTGTGCACATAAGCATGCAAATTGTTGAATATTTCAGATTACTAGTTTCATATTTATATATTATGATGGAATTCTTCTCATGACTCAGTATTCTAATTCAAGTCTAATTAATTAATTAAAATTAAATTAAATTAAACTTCTGAGAGACTAGTTAACAAAAAATATTTTTTTTAATAAAAAATATTAAATATAATTTACTTTTCATAAATAAACGGAAGTTAAATTAAGAATATTTTTTAATTTAAATAAAACATATTTATTTTTCATCTTAAAAAATAATGTTGCTATTTTGAAAATTTATTTGCCTTTCACAGACTTAACACGGTGTAAATACATCTGAATAAATTTAAGAAATCTCAAAATTTTATTTTCCGGTTCTCAATTCTGATTTAAAAAAAATAAATAAATAAAATAATAATAATAATAATAATAAATATTTTCCAAATACTTTTACTTAATAGTTATTTTTATTCATTATATGAGAATTTGTTGATTTTTTTGTCTTTTATTAATATCTTATAAAGTTTCTTTTTGTTCTTATAATATACAATGAATTTTCATTAATATTGCCAAATTTGCAAACTTTAAATTTTATACATTTATTATGTTGAAGAATATGTATTTCTTTATATTTATTTAAAAGTTTTTTTAAAAGATAATTATGAAAGATAAAGATTCAATGAATTCTCACTATAAAAATATATGGTATAATATTATTTTTTTAGTATAAATTAAAAAAAAGGTAAATATTCAATAAAATCTCATATAATGAATAAAAATAACTATTAATTACAAATATTTGAAATTTTCTTAATATTAATATTTTTTACGACAAGAGCAAAAAAAAATAATTCAAAGGATAATATACAGTAAATTTTCATTAATATAGTTACACTTGCAAAGTTATAATTAATGATTATCTTTTATTTGAAAAAATCAAACGGTTTAGAAAGTACGTTGGATTTAATGAAAGTAACGCAAAATTTAAAACAAAAAAATAAAAATGTGTAATAATAGAAAAAATGAATTTTTAAAATTTCTCTAATATTAATTATAAGTGTATAGATAATTTTCTTTTTTTTATTTACTATTAAAATTTGTAAATCATCTCTCTTATTAATTTATTTTTATTTTAAAAATATATTTATTAATAGATATAATCAAAATTAAACTTTTATTTAAAAAAATTTTAATCTTATCATTTCTTAAGTCTGGTACTTTTTATTTGCTTTAAGGGTTAATGATAAAAAAATTATATATTTTTAATTTTATTATAATTCAATCTTATATTTTTATTTTTTATCAATTAAACTATTTTTTCAATATCAGACTATATGCACTCTATTGTTATTTATATAATTAAAATTTTATAAAATTATCAAGTTGTTTTTTTATAATTAAATATATTTAAAAATTATTATTTATTTTATTATTTAATTTTTAAAATTTTTATCAATAATTTTATAATATTAATTTATCTTAATTTTATTTTAATTAAAATTATTATCAATCATTTTTTCTTAAATTCGTTTAATATGCTTATTAATATTATTTTTAAAATTATTATTAAAAAAATAATTTTATTAAATATATTAATTATGAAATATTAAAAATTAATTTAAAATAATATTTAATATAATATAATTTAAAAATATTAAAAATAATAAAATAATTTTTTTAGAATACATTAAATTATTCTTTAAACTTTTAAATATAATACTAATTCATCAACTTTTGTTAAATTATACTAATAGTTAGAGTGAATTTTAAAAAATAATATATAAATTAAACATTTTATTGTTTAGTCTGATTTCCTTAAGTGATTAAAAAATATATAATTTATTTGAAATTATAAATATATTAAAAAAATTTATTAATAAATAAATAATTACTAAAAATTGTATATTTTTAATGTTATTATAATTATACTCTAATCAAATCGGGGATGGACACCATTAAAAACCAAAAAAGACAGTTAACCTCGGATGAGTAAGTATTAAATTATATCAGTTTTTTAAAATTAATTATGATTTCCAATATAATTTTAAAAGTTTTATCATTAAAGAAATTTTATTTTTGTATGATTTTAAAAATAGAACATAAAAATATATTAATTAAAATAATAAATAATTCATGCAAAATGTGTGGATGAAACAACTAATGATGAATTAAAATTGGAACAAAATGAATTAAATTTTAATGCGATAAAATTATTTTTTAATTGAATTAAAAAATTTCACAATAATTTATAACCAAATTAAAGCACTAATGTTCATCAAAATTTAAATGCAGTATTTCAGACTGTGATTAAAATAAAAAATATTATAAGCTTGCTATCAACTATTTTACTCTAAATTATTTAAATTTGCTTGATATTTTTTTAATGTACATTCTTATGAATCCACGTGAGGACTTGAGATCTACTTTTAATTAAGGGATATAACTTCAAAATCTCTTTCTTATAGCTAGGTACCTCTTCACTTATAACCAGGTGTCCCCTTTCTATCCTGAATTTCCTCTCCTTTTTTTTTCTGCTTTTGAGCTTACTTTTCATCATTTAAACATATAAATTTTTGAACCCTTTCTTCTATTGGTTGACGGTAATCTCTTGCTGAATTCTTGATTAAAAAACTACATAAATCTTGTATTACGTCACCCCTATATAATGGCTTCACATGTTGTCTACTTGAGTGGTCTCCATATTTGTAACGATGATCTGCTTGGCTGCGGATTTGCGTCGCAAATCCGTTCCACATCAGGAAATGATAAGGAATTGAAATTAAATATAATAGTTAGCACAAAACTATTAAATAACTTGAGTTAACTATTTTAGGCTAAATAGAAAGTTGGACTCAAAAATTATTTGGGTCAGTTTGGGCGTGACTATTTCAATTGGTATCAGAGTCACCCTGGGTCAGACAAATTGTGGGGAGCTAGTAGGCCTGCGAGGAAATGGCTACCCATGAGAGACGAGGTGGAGCCGCCCGAGACACTAGCAAACCACAATATCCAAAGGTTCGAGCTAGTGGGCCTGCGAGGAAAGGGTTACCCGCCCGAGACACTAGCAAACCACAATATCCAAAGGTTCGAGCTAGTGGGCCTGCGAGGAAAGGGTTACCCGCCCGAGACACTAGCAAACCACAATATCCAAAGGTTCGAGCTAGTGGGCCTGCGAGGAAAGGGTTACCCGTGAGAGACGAGGTGGAGCAGCCCGAAACACTAGCAAACCAAATACCCAAGGGTTCAGTCCGGTCAGCAATTGTAATCGATTCAGTTGCAATGAGGACGTTGCAAATTAGCGGAACTGAGTGTAACGGTGACCTGCTTGCTTTCGGATTTGCGGCGCAAATCCGTCCCACATCGGAAAATGATAAGGAATTGAAATTGAATATAATGGCTAGCACGAAACTACTAAATAACTTGGGTTAATTATTTTGGACCAAGTGAAAAGTTGGGCTCAAAAGTTATTTGGGCCAATTCGGACCCGGCTGTTTCAATATTAAATTTGTTTACATATTTTCTAAGAGACTCCTCTCCCTATCTAAAGTCAAATGATAACTTTTGGGAAAATACATGTGATGAATTATTGTTTAAAAGCATAACCTAGTTCTTTGAAATTATTAGCAGAATTAGCTGGAAGGTATTGGTATCACTTTTGAACTAATACAGTGAGAGTAAATGGAAGGACCCTATAAAAAATCATGTCATTAACACGTTCTACAAAAGCATGGTTATGTGAAAGTTTGTCAAATGGCTACGTGGGCCAAACTTCCCATCATACTTATCTAAATAAAGTAGCTTAAATTGCTAAAATCTTAGAGGTGAGAAATATTTTCAATTTCAAAGTCGTCTTCCAGCTGCTCCTTTTGAAATCTTCTTATCATATCCATTAATCTTGTGTTTACTGCCCTCCTTCTTGAATTTTAGACTTCGTTCTGATGGTTTCTCGACTCTCTACTATCATGTCTCATACATCGTCTTTATATTCTCTAATAGGATGCCATGTCTTTATAGTCTATAATACGGATGTCATGGGATCCGTACGGGATGACATCTACATCTCATTTTTTCAGAAGTTCTATCAACATTTTTAATTTCTCTAGAAGTTGTTCCCGTGTTAGAGACTCGTGTCTAGGACATAAATCCATGCTAATAAGGTTTCCATTGTTGATTATTTTGTTGATACCGTTGTTATCCATTGTTAGGATTAAGGGTGAAGAGGTCAAAAATTGGTTAAAGAAAGAAAAAGTCGAGGCAAATAATCATTAAATTTGTATTCCTATGAGGAACTTTTCATTTTCTATAGACAACGCGAGCGATGCTACTTCGTTTCTTCCTTCAGAGTAATAGATTTGCAAAATAATAAGAAATACATGGTGGTTTGGTAGGCAAAACATTCGATGTCTAAATCAGTACAACATCCAAAATGAATTTAGAGAAAATATTATATCACATGCCTGGATGTTGCCTCTTTAAATATCTTGTTGGTAATCTTATCCCGATAAAATTTGAATTCTATGATTGAGTCCAATAGAATAAGGAAAACCGAGTGCCAGTATGATTTTAGTCTAAAATGGGCTTTAAGAACCTGTTTAACATAGGATGGGTTATAAAGAGATCCATTCAGACTTCTAAATTTTTAGTGATTTCTGTATTAATATTATTAAGAAAATTTTTTATAATTATTTAACCTAAATAAAAAAAATTTAAGAAAATTATGTTTTGTAACAAAAATATCATTATTTTAATAATATATTAATTATTTATTAAATAAAATAAATATTTTTAGTGTAGATAAGGATCCCCTTGAATTAAACTCTCACTTATAAAAATAAAAAATAAAAGGGTGCAATTTAGTCATCTAAGGATAGTTGAAATTAGTCAAATAACAATAACTATCCCTAAGTTGACATATGTCACATTAGTTATTGTAAATGAAATACTTCTATTTTTAAAGAAAAAGTTTATTTTTACTTAATAATTTCATTAATTCATTAATTTTTTTAATTATAAACTATTTCAAAAAATTCTAAATTACATCATGAAAAAACAAAACCACTTTTGAGGAAATATGCTAATTCATAATTTTATAATTAAAATACAATAATTTCATTTTAGATGAATTTATCCTATATTTATTTCAAGAATAATTGTAATAGCAGGGTCTTGTGGGCTTAAGAGTCAACATATATACTTTAGCAGACACAAGGTGGAGTCTAATTGGCCCGTTTCAGTGGACGTTGCAAATCAAATTCAAATTCATATAACACTTTAATAAACAGGGTGCTGCCGGTCACGAGAGGGGCAAAAGAGAAAGAAAAAGAGAAGGCCAAGAGGTCTTCGGCCATCCTTTTCCGGTCAGATTTATATAATTTTTCAGCTGTTTTGTTTGTTTTATTATTGATGTTGATTTTGTTTCTATTTTGGGAGTTATTTATTCAGAGTTTCTTATGAATTTTGTCTCTGTTCGAAAGGAAGATATTGTTGTTATCGACGCCGGCATTTCGAGATCGCGCCGCTACATTGGCGATCTCTAGTGTGAAGCAGTGAAGTTTATTGCGTTGTTCTCCTTTATGTGGTGTTAGAGTCTTCGATCTAGTGATGATTCTATATTTATTTTGGTGGTGGTGATTTTGCTTAGCTTGGTGGTGGTGGTTGGATGGTGTTTTTTCAGCCTCTTTCTCCTCTTTCCTGCATTTTACTTTCTTGCATTTCTTTTGTTGGCTTACAGATTGTGTTTTCAGTTGACCTGTTATTTCTTTGTCTTCTTCTCCAGCTGATAAAAGTAGTGGAAAGGTAATGCGTGGCGGCTATCTCATCTGGAGACACTGACAGTAGAATGGATCGGTGATCAGTGGGCTCACTGCTGCTTTTCTGGAATTGGGCTGTGGGCTTGATTTATGGGTTTGGGTGTGCGTTCATGGGTTTTCAGCTTATGAGTATTTGGGCTTTTGAAAATATCTGTTTTGGCCCATAAAGCCTTCTAATGTAATATCTGCCTAATATAAAAATAATTTGTGAGATCGAAAATTCTATTATCGTAGATAAAATAAATATTCACCGACAGTATTTTACTCCATGACGATTCAATAAGAATTAATTGGTTTCTTTTATTCTATTTGTTTAGTAACAACTTTGTTGCCCAGACATTTCATCAGCTTCTTCATTTCACACTTATTTTTCAAAATCATGTTAATTAAACTATATATGGAAATTTCCGGTTTGATAATTTTAAGGCTAAATGCATTAGTTTATTAATCCCATGCCTCTCCTTTCCACTTTCTCAACCTAATTTTGCTTTCAAAATAAAGAAATAATTAAAATGTTGCTGTTATTGGAAATTAATCATCGAAAACTTGAAATTTAAAAGTTGATACCCAACCCATCAACTAAACAAAAAGTTAATAATAAAACAATAATACTATAAGGTAATGAGATAAAACTCGAAAAATAACTTGAAAAATGTTTTTTTTTTAAAATATTTAAAAAAACATTTTTCAATAAAATAATTCATTTTCATTGATAGAGGAAATGATTTTTCTTTCGTAAAAAAGTTTTTTTTTTTAAATTTAAGAATTTATTAATATTATTATATAAATAATTTATTTTTTAATTAAAAAATATTTTTTTATTGATAATTTTTATAAGTGATCTAAATATAAAAAAATAAATATTTACTATTTAGTCCCAGTGTATTACTATTAGTAACAAGTCAGTTCTTACATTTTTAGAAATATATTAAAATGTTCTTATATTTTCTCTTTATCAACAAAATAATTTTTTCGTCATTCTTTTCCATTAAAAATAGATAAATGATGAGTGAAAAAATTTTTAAAATTCAATTTTGCTCTCAAATAAAGCTCTTTATTTAATCCTTGAATATTGATATTATTAATAAGTCAGTCTCTACATTTTCATAAATCTATTAAAACGTTCTTATTTTTTATCATATCTATTAAAATGAATAAGAAGAAAAAGAAGAAAGATGGTTATTTTTTACTATATTTTTTACGGTAAAAATAGACGGAATAACTATTTTGTTGATGAAGATAAAAGATAAATAGATTTTAATAGATTTTTAAAAATGTAGAAACTGACTTGTTAATAATGGCAATATTTAGAGACTAAATTATAAATTTTTCTAAAAAAATATATTTTTTGGTTGAAATAAAGCAGGCAAAATGAAGGAATCATACTTTGTCTAGAATTGTGTTGAAGTGTATAAATGAATTAAAAGTGGACATTTGTAGTCATATACATAATTATTGGAAGCATAGAGCATAGCATGTTCTTGGAGTTCATGTGTACATTTACAATTATATATATATATGATTACCATGTGTCATGTTCAGATGAACAAGAATATTTCTGTTTATGCCTCTGAACTTATCCAAGAAAATTTTTTTTTATTTTATTTTTTTAATTAATTTTTTTTTTGTGGATATATATCCAATCAAGGATTTGAAAATCTAAGAACAGGATGCGGAAGACATGATCATTCTTTTATGTCAATTTTTCTTTCTGAGATTTTCCTTTGATTTGGTATTCATTTTTTAAAAATGAAACTTTATTTAAGTAGGAATAAAGTGTTGTGCTCTCACATTTATGGCTACTTATCAAATATCTCCATTTCATTTTGGAGGCTAATTGTTACCGTCAAAATTAAATTCTTCTTGCATATTGCAATTATATGACCGTCGGACTTCTTCTACTTTAAAATGAGGCTAGACCCTAGATAAAAATATAAATCCAAAATCCATAAAGTCATTCTCAAGCAGACCGGTTCAACATGGCGCACCCCAGTTCGACTACACAAAACAGGCCGGATCAACTCTACGTACAGGTCCACCGGAAGATAGCCTAGTCCGGTGATTCGACAAGGGGTAGGAGAGCAAGTCTAGTCACTTCACAGCCCTATTAGTATGCGTGTCGAATGAAATTAAATAGCTGCCTGACAGAAAAAGTGTACTAATATGTCTGTACGTACGGATCTGCACGATAAAAATGGATAGCACTGTAGTAAGCTGGTGGTTATACGTCACTAGAAAATAAAAAGAAAAATGATAAAAGGGGGAAAAGTGATATTTCCTTACCAAATTTATATACATACTGTAAACTCTATTTTCTAGAATTCAGAACTTCATTACTAACTAAATACAAGGTGGGCAAGCAATGGACATCTCTTTCTTTCTCTCCATAATGAACTCTAAATCAATGACAATTGTGTGATTTTTAAAGTTTCGAGATGGACTTACTTGTAAAAAATATAAGGATTTATTGTTTCCAATAAATATATGGGTAGTAAGTAGAGACTTCTTTCATTGAACGAGAATCCGAGCACAAGTGGCAGAGCAAATACTGGTTATAGAGGCAAAAATACAAAAGTAATTAAATATCTAACCTAACACTTGCTTTATTAGACAAATAATTAAAGGAGAAGGAGGAGAATTGGAAATATCCATAGTAGAATTTCTTTTTTTGACTTGACAAATGGGAGTGAAGAATTGGGCATCGGAGAGCTCAAAGCTTTTTATATTTATACCAAAAAATAAAATATGATTTTTGGGAGATCCATCAACTTTATTTATTAGGTTTCAGAATTATATTCAGAGTTGAGCAGCTGAGGCTGAGGCTGAGCCTGAGCTGGGTCAAAAGTTTCAGCTAAGACTTGTCATTCTCTAACCATGTAATGTTTTGTTTGGTTTGATACTTTTTGATTTTTCTCTCATCGCTTTACTTCCTTTATTAGTTTGCTTTATATATTCGAAAGGAACTGTCTGTCTTTTTTCTTTATTAATATATTTTTAAAAATAATTTATTTATCATGTCAACTTCTTATTTACCGTATTAAATAGATATTATTTTGATATAAATTAAATTATAAATTTTAAAATAAAAATAAATAAAATTATGTGATTTTTATATTTTTTTAAAATTTATAAAAAATTTCATAATATTATTTAAATTTTTTATAATTAGTATCAGTAACAAACAAACAACTAATAAAGCAGCAAATACATTAAGTTTTTGCTTTAAGTCATATGTTGGAGAAAAAAAGTCATGCGTTCACATTCACGTGTGCAAGTATAAAACTAAAAAAGGAAGGTCAATTCGACTCATCATTTCTTTTTAAATACTTTTAAAATTAAAAAAAAAAAGAAAAATTACCAAACTAGCCCGATTTACATCCGACTTACTTATTAGGTTTAAAATACTCTTATAAATTTTAAAAATATTTATTACTTAAAATTTAAATTTAAAATTACTAATTAATGAAAAAAAAAACGGTTTCATCTCATTTCGTTCTTGCAACGTGATTTTATATAACTTATTATTAAAATTTATCATTACATTCAAAAATTTGGATCATACTTTATATTTATATTTATCATTAAATCTTAAAAAAATTTTACTTTTTATACATTAAGAAAAAAAATTCGTAACCTGATTAAAAAATTAAAATATATTATTAATTTTAAATAATACTTTTAAAAAAATTAAATTAAATTTTATTTACCATTGACATATTCTCAAATTAAAAGTTATCAAATATCTTAATTGTGAAAAGTCATTTGAAAAAATGAATTTATATAATCATTATAACTAAAATATCATATAAAAACTTCATTGTGTTGAAAGCAAGGCCACATATAAAATAAAGAATCCTTCTCAGTCTTAGCAATCGAGTTCTTTTCTTCTTTTTTTTCTGCTAAGAGTTCTTTTCTTTCTTTTTTTTTTGATCCAAATGCATTATATCCTTATCAAATAACACTTATATCTAATTTAAAACCTTTTAATAAAATTTGAGCCTATCTAAATACTAAATTCGTTTGGCGATACCATACACAATTGTTCTATTACTACTCGTGATAATCATAGCAACTATCGTAAGAGAAAACTTATCATTTCAAATAATATTATAATTAAATTTAAATATTCTATAAAGAGAGAAAACTACACGATAATAAGAAGAAATTGTGTTGATGTAGATAAATAAAAGTTAGAAAAACACCACTTTACTGGAGGCATGAACAATAAAGTAAAATGAAATGAGTCTTAGCGTCAAGTTGACTTTCTGATCAAATGTATTGAAAAGTGCCATTTTTTATTGAATATTCTTATTTTATTTATCCATGGTACAAAATTTTTATACAAACACCATTTTAAAAAACTTGTATTGAAGTAGTCTTGAGATAATAAAAATAAAAGCATATTATATTAATCTAATTAAAATGGAAAAAATTATTTTATTCAGTTTATTATAATTTTTATAATAATTTTATACGAGATGTTATAAAAGTTTATAGATCAAAATTGACTCAGAACTTCAAGAATCGTAAGTTTGAGAGCAAGAGTAATTAAGACATACATAATATAAAACTGATTTAAATTGAAATTTTGCGATTTTTTTTTATTTAAAAAAACGATTACAATTTCCAATTCTCGGATTTGAAAAACCCTGCCGCCCTTACCACCTTCGTTAAATTTAATCCTCAGTGCAAGGGACTCGCAACAATGTCCGAGTGCGCGTCTCTTCAGTTGCCACGTGTTGGAACAGAATCAACTCTATCCCTACTCTACATTGGATCAGCCAGTTAATTTCCACTCTTGTTGGGGCCATAATTACTTTATTTTAATATTATTAGTTTTACTTTTTTATTTAACAGTCAACGCCATGGATGGGTGGTTGCTAATTTGTTTGATTAAAATTTAATTTTTAAAATGTCCGAGTGCGCGTCTCTTCACGTGCTAATTTTTTATATATCCTCCTATTGGATTACTCAATTAAAAAAAAAAACAAAAAAAACAACTGAGATTACTAAATAATATTTGAATCTAATGAATTTTATTTTTAATGTCGATAATTGAATTGAATCGATCAAATTCTACTAAAAATATATATATACTATTAATTTTGATATTTATAATTAAATCAAAAATTAAATTAAATTGAATTAAATTGATTTTAATCAAAAATTAAAATTTAGTATTTATGAAAATTGAAAATTAAAATTTTAGTATTTATAAAAATTAAACCGAATCGATTTTAATCAGAAATAGAATCGAACTAAACTGGTCTGATTCAATTTGATTTAGTTTGAGTGATTTAAATTTTTAATAAAGTTTTTATTTTTAATATTTTAAAATTTAATTAAAATATTTTAATTTTAATATTATATAATTTTTTATTATTAATAGGTTTGATTTGATTTTTTTTAATTTTTTTATTAAAATTAAACTGAACTGTAATAATTGAAAATTTAAAATTTAAAACTGAATCGAATCACAATAAATAAAAAATTAAATTAAAAATTTAAATTAATTTAATCTAATTAATTTTTTCGATTGAATCAAATATCGATTTTTATTAATCCACAGAGTATATACTATCTTTTGGCTGAAAGAGATGTACACTACTAAATGCCAAAAACGAAAAAGAAAAAGAAAAAGAATGTTAAAAAAGATGAAAGAAATTACAACAGTGTACGCGACTAAACTTTGTGTTTCTTAATTTCCACATTCATTGGGAACTAAAGATGGAAGAATCAGATACTACTCCTAGTTGTCCACCCATCAATGATAATGATGTTTTTATTTTTCTTGCAGAATCCCAAGTCTAAGTGCTTCCACCAATGTTTGGATTAATTATTCTGAGACCAATTTTACTGATAATTAATAAAAATATACTTTTTTTCTCTTTTAATATGGAATGAATCATCATTATGAGTCCAAGAACCCTATTCTCAAACAATAACGACGGATGAGAAGCTACACACGTTTGGTTTTTTTTATCCAAAGAATTTGATTTATTATTTTTAATTCCTCTTATTTTGTTATATAAACCCTATGCTATGCTTCTTCTTAACTCATGCACCCATCTCTTTCTCTTCTCTGCCTCTGTTAACAATCTTTTGCATTGATAGCGTAGAGTAACGAGGAAGAAGCTAAACTATTGCCGATATCATGAAGGTGAGATCTTCTTTTGCTTTTCATCATCTCCTTCTTTCTTCTCATCATCATTTGTCTTGCCGAAAATCCGGTAGAAAACCTTTTCTTTTCGAGTAAGTTTCGTCTAATTTATAAACGTCGTATATACTAAAGTTATGGTAGTTTTCTGTTCATGGCTACTTCATGCATGGATGCATGCTTACATTTCTATATGTGGAGTTATAATAGACTTGATCATTTTCCTTTTATAGCTCAAATGCAAGAGATAATCATGAAAAATTATTTGATTAATATACCTTCTCCAATTATTCATAAGAAAATATTTTACGTATTTATGATAAATATATTTTTAGAATAAAAGTGAGAGTAGCTAGAAAGATGACTAGAGAATCTCACAATATAAGATAAAGTATCATTTACTCTTTAATTATTACTTTGAAAATGCTACAAAATTATGCATTGCCGGAGAAAAGCTGAAGCAAAGCACTCTTGTAAGTAACAAAAGCAACCCAGTAATCTAGACTGGATGATTCGTATATGTTAATATATATCCATTTTGCCATTAGCTAAAGAACTTGGCAGTTACAAGGAAAGAGCAATAACTTAAAAGGAGAGTGGAGAGATAAAAGTAGACAGAGATCTTCGAGTCAAGGCAGGCAGCGGCTTAATGCGGTCGGTAGTTGACAACCCACGTTTCAGATCCACGTGGTCTATACTTTTTCTGGCCTCTCACTTCTCCACTTCTTATATATGTCTTGCTTCGTTTCCTCTTCTTGCATCCCTCAATTTCAAAGAGAAGAGCTGCTCTGATTTATATATAAGCACTCTCTTCTTTTCTCTCCCTCTCTCCACTCTGAATCCGTTTCGGTCTCTGTGATTCTAGGGTGGTGTGTCAGCCAGTGTAGTTATCAGCAGGTTTAAAACCATTAGTCAGTAACTGAACTTGATCCATTAAAGAAGAGGACCCATCATTTTCTTTGATATATATATCATTCTTTCCAGGAAATTTTATATAAACATTTGTTATTTATTTGGGTATCTTGATTTCTTGAAAGAAAAGATGGGTGAGAACGATGCTGCAAAGAACCATTTTGCTTCCCAAGTTTTCAGTGTCTCTGTGGACGTTCCTTCTCAAGGTGGTGGCTCCAAGTGGTTTGACGACGATGGTCGCCTCAAGCGAACTGGTAAAAAATCTTTAAGACTTTCTACGTTTCACTTTTTGTTGCTTTGTGGAAGTTGGTTTTGATTCTTTCTGTGTGCTGTTGCTTTTTTCTTTAATTCCTTTGTTTACCAGGAACTGTTTGGACTGCGAGTGCTCACATAATAACAGCTGTGATTGGGTCTGGTGTTCTGTCCTTGGCTTGGGCAGTAGCTCAGCTTGGATGGATTGCTGGTCCTGCTGTTATGTTCTTGTTCTCCTTCGTCACTTACTATACTTCCACTCTGCTCTCTGCCTGCTACCGAACTGGAGATCCTGTCAATGGCAAGAGGAACTATACTTACACGGACGCTGTTCGATCCAATCTTGGTAATAAATTTGTTTTCCAGTATTTCCTTTTCTAAAACTTTGGATTCTTTCAGAATTCTTTAATATTTTTAATTAATCATTTTCAGGTGGTGGTATGGTTAAGATATGCGGATACGTTCAGTACTTGAATCTTTTCGGAGTCGCCATTGGTTACACAATAGCATCATCCATCAGCATGATGTGAGTCCATTTTTTTCTTTCTTTGCGTTGGGTGTTAGTTTTTGCCTTCTTGGAGTGTTTAGATTAATTTATTTTTCTGGGTTGATATGAAACAGGGCTGTCAAGAGGTCTAATTGTTTCCACAAGACAGGAGGCAAAGATCCATGTCATATGAATGCCAATCCCTACATGATTGCATTTGGAATTGTGGAAATTATTTTCTCCCAAATTCCTGACTTTGAAAAGCTGTGGTGGCTTTCCATTGTTGCTGCAGTCATGTCCTTCACTTACTCAACAATTGGTCTTGGACTTGGGATTTCTAAAGTTGCAGAAGCTGGAAAATTTCAGGGAAGTCTAACTGGAATAAGTATAGGCACCAGCGTCACTGAAACCCAGAAGATATGGAGGAGCTTCCAAGCTCTTGGTGACATTGCTTTTGCTTATTCTTACTCTCTTATCCTCATTGAAATTCAGGACACAATCAAATCCCCACCATCAGAAGCCAAGACAATGAAGAAAGCAACTCTAATAAGTGTTTCAGTGACAACACTTTTCTACATGCTCTGTGGCTGCTTTGGCTACGCAGCCTTTGGAGACATGTCACCTGGAAATCTCCTTACAGGATTTGGCTTCTACAACCCATATTGGCTAATCGACATCGCCAACGTCGCCATAGTCGTCCACCTTGTTGGTGCCTACCAAGTCTACTGCCAACCACTCTTTGCTTTCATTGAAAAAGCAGCAGCACAAAGATTCCCAGACAGCAACTTCGTCACCAAAGATATTAAACTCCCACTTCCTGGTTCCCGTTCTTACAACCTCAACCTCTTCAGATTGGTGTTTAGGACAATTTTTGTGATCATTACAACTGTAATGTCCATGCTGCTTCCCTTCTTTAACGACATAGTTGGACTCCTTGGAGCTTTAGGATTTTGGCCATTAACTGTTTATTTCCCAGTTGAGATGTACATAGCTCAAAAGAAGATACCAAAGTGGAGCACAAGATGGGTATGCCTCCAAATCCTTAGTGCTGCTTGCCTTATCATCACCATAGCTGCTGCTGCTGGCTCCATTGCTGGAGTTGTTGGTGATCTGAAGACAGTGAAGCCTTTTAAGACCAGCTATTAGATCAACACAGGTTGATTTGTACCACCTTTGATAACATTTCAAAAACAAGAGAAAGAATCAAAACTAGTTTTAGTTTTAGTTCATGTTCATATGAAGCCCTCAAGTGGCTGTTTCAATTTCTATGTAGTTTTTCTGATGTTCATTCTCAGTGGCACCCATGTCTGTAATATAAGCTGAAGAAGAAAACATGGGTCTTTAATTCCATATCTTCTAATGCAAATTTGAAGAACTTCTGTCCAGTCTTTGTCTTAATAATCTTTTATTTTAATTTATAATATGCTTTCAATCAATGAAGAGAAACTCAATATTCCTCTACATTTTTTTTTTGCTATTTCTTTTTGTTTTCTACTTTGGATGGTCCTGTCTGAAAAATATGGCAAATAAGGCATCTTCATTTTCACCATTGAAAGTGCACATTTCAAATCAACAATGACAAAAAATAAAAAGGGAAAATAAAGCTAGGACCATAGAGAGAACCATGGCCGATCATATCTGATCTGTGAGAAAGCTATAGATGCATATGAAATTATTGAGAACATGGTCTAGTGGTTATCAATGGTGGGGAGATCTAGTAGCTATCCAGTGACTGTTCAGTACCAAAAAAAAAAAAAAAAAGGTGCATGCCCTCTTTCTATAGGGACCATAATATGTTATATGCCATCTCGTGTGAACTAGAGATACTTTTTTTTATATTTAATATTATTAATATTTTAATTTATCACAAGCTCGATTAAAATTTATCTTATACATTGATTAAATCTGTTACAAATCTGATTGTTCATTTTATATATTTTATTAATAATTTATATAAAATTATATTTTTTTTCATTTTAAAATTAATATTTTTTAAAAATTAATTTTCAATTTTTATATATAATGCAAAGAAAGAATTTGGAAATAGATATTCACATTAACAGTATTTAAATTTTTTTTTTTTTTAAAAAAAAACATACCATGTGCCCTGCAATTTGCTAAGGATAAGATATTAAACTATCATGGGAGACTGTTATATATAGAGCGAAAAAATAATAAAACTTGTTTTTTTTTTTTTATCATTCAATTTAAATAATCTCAAAATTTTAATATTTATAGAAATTGTATCCTAAGTCTCAAAATTAATTTGAAAATATTAAAATGAAAAAATTAATAATTTCAATCATAATTAAATTTTATCAAACTAGTACAAGTTTCCCACTTTCCAAATCCAATTAATTTTGTGAAAATTAAATTAAATTAATTGTAATAAAATTAAACTGAATAAAAATTAAATTGAATTAATTTTAAATAAAAATTAATTTTAATTAAATTATTTTAATTTAATTCAATTTGATCGATTAATTTTTTATTTTATTTTTAAAATTTTATTAAAATATTTTAATTATAATTATAATTTAATATTTTTATATTATTAAAAATAATATATTATTATTATTAATCGGTTCGATTTGATTTTATCAGCTTTTTATTAAAATAATCAAACCGAATAAAAATACTTTCTTAATACATGTGATTTTAATGTCTCTACCTAAACAATAAAAGCTATGATAATATAAAATGCATGTAAAAGTTTTGAATACTCAAATTAGTGGTGTAATTAAGTGCAGGAGATTAGGAGGGGGAGGCGGTCACCACCGCCGGCGGCATAGTGGCGGGGCCCTCCCTCGCAATCATCGGATACCGCTAATTTAAATATTCTTTTTGGTAATAATAATTCTTTTCCAATATTAGTGGGTTGGTGCTGTGTTTAATTTTCCTACTTTCACGTGTTTCCTTTTTTTTTTTTTTTTTTTTCTCTCCACCTAATTTCGTCCAACGAAAATATTTAATTTAAAATCAAATAAATTTCACATGCAGTCATAAAATTCACTGTTTTTCAAGAGGAGAATTTAATGATTTAAAAAAAAAAAAAGAATTCGCCTTTTACAAACGGCAAAATCCATGTAAAAAAAGGTTTTAAAAAAATATTTAATTTAAATAAAAAATAAAAGTTATCCTCCTTTTTGCAAATTTGCCTTTTTCTGGTGGAGAGAATTTGAGAAGATTCCCCTAGAACTGAGGAGATCTTTCCCGAGTTAGTGTTAAAACAGGAACCACCAACATTTGTCGGAGTGTTAACTAAACACTATCTAATTTATTATTTTAAATTTTGATTTTCAAATTGAACTAAATAAAATTATTTTTAATAGGAATTAGAAAAATCTATATTTCGAATAATATACTTTAATTCCCTAAATAAAAAATAATTACTGAATTTATAAAAATTTCATCAATTAATTTTTTTTATAATTTTCTATTAAAAATAAAAAAATTAATTTTTTACTATAATTAATATTTTCATCATATATAAAAATAAAATTATATATTAATTTAATGTTTTTTTATTCAAAATCATTAGTACCAAAATAAAGTAAGTGAGGTTGAAATCTGAATTTAGGGAGAGAAGTTGAACAGACTATTCAAGATTCAGTGAATCAGCTGAGATTCACTGAATCAATTGATGGGTTATCACTTAATCAGTCATGGACAACCAATTAGGGATTCACAAGCAAGGAGTTTTAAAAGAGCAGCATTATATTATAATTATAATTATAATTAAACCTAGATATTTTAAAGATAAATATTCCTATAAATTTATAAAGGCTAAGATTTTATGAATGAAGGACCATGGCCTAACAAATATAAAACCAACTAAACCTAAATCAGCCCACAAGAAAAAGGTTCAAGACCATACTTATGAAACCATAGACTAGCAGAAGCGGGTGGGGGATTCGAAAGGCTTCTTGTGGAGAAAATAATTTATTAATTTAAAAAATATATATATTTATAAATTTAAAGTTTGATTCTCTACGCAATCCAAGGCTTAGCCTGTGGAAAGTGCATCCTGTAGCCTTAAAAGGTCTAAGGTTCGACTCCCCCAACCCCTATTTAAAAAAAAAAAAGTTTAATTCTCTACTACATGGCGCAAAAACAATTTTATAATAATAAATACTTTATTTTAATATATTAATATATTTTATTATTAATATTTAAATAAAAAATTACTAATACTATATAATTTTAATATCATAAAATTAATATCATTTTGTAATTAAATGTATAAAACAATCCAGTAATATAATATCGTACATGATAAATTTTTTAATTATTTTTATAATATATTTTATCATTTTTAATAAGTTAATATAATAATAATATAATTAAATAATATCAATAATTTGATATATATTTAATACATGTGATTTTATAACTTTAAAAATAATTATTAATTTAATTAATACCGATTATAAAGTTATTTTTAATATATTATTATAGTAATATTATAATTAAATAAAAACGTTATAAATTTAAAGATATATAATCCTTATATTTTATATTTATTTTATTATTTTTAATATATAAGAGTATAATAAAAATTGATAGTAACGATAAAAAAATATTTAAAAATATAATTATCAAGAAAAAATAAAGTAATTAATTAATTTAATCATAAAATAAATAAATTATTTAATTAATTTTTTTATAAATTATAAATAATCCAATAATCTCTTACAATATTTAATTACAACATTATTTTATTTCATAATTCTAAATATTAATATAATTTATATATTAATATTTAAAATATTTTATTATTATTATTTAAATTAAAAATATTATTGACTTTAGTATCATAAGATTAATATTATTCTATAATTATGTAGTACTATATAAAAGCAGGCCAATAAAATGTAAATTTAATTTTTATAATTTTAAATATTAATTATTTGTTTATTTTTATTTGATAAATTATAAATAATTTAGTAATTTTATAAAATATAATAATTATATATCAATAAATTTACTTATTATTTAGTTATAATATTATTATAATAATATATTAAAATTAATAAAATATATTATAAAAAATGTATTATCATAAAAAATATAATATAAATAAAATTATTAAATTAATAAATAGATTATTATAATATATTAATAATTAAAAAAATAAAAAACATGGCCTGGTACCACCGTATCAGGCCATTATTTACAATAAAAATTTTAATGTGCTCTACAAGTCCGCCAGAAATAGATGAGAATTCTCACTTGGCAATCAAATTTTAAATCCGTAATTTTTTTTTTTTTTAATCTTAAATTGATAAATTTTTTTCTACAAGTTAACAAAAAGCCCGATTCAAAAGGCAAATCCAACAGAGGAAGAGACAGCACCGCAGCATAGGCATCCTCCTAGTGAACCTCGATAAACATCCCCAAGATAAGCATTGCCTCAAAGAGACTAATTGGCTTTAAGATATCCAACTAAGAATACCATAGCACCATGGAAACCCAAGAAACCCATGCCAGAGCCAAGCTACCATAACTACTAGAAGATTAAAAAAAGTATGCATGCAAAGACACAATCCAAATCTGTAGTTGGAAAAGCAAGATGCCCAAAACACAGATTAAGCCCACTGCCTAGAGACTCATCAAATCTAAGGCAATGACAACCGAACATAGGTGAGAACTCTTTATCATGGGAATACCCTAGCATCTGAGAGAGACCTTCATGTTTCAACTGCCTCTTGCCTCTGATTTTCAATCGTTCCTGCTACTTTGTCCATTCACCCACCCATCATTATTCCTTTTCTGCTTCAACAACTCTAAGTAATCTGTTGTTTATCGCTCCTAGTTGGCGTTGGAATTCTAACGTGGGTCCAATAGGCAGCCTTCTTGTAAAGGAGATATTGAGCAGTTTTCTGGGCCAGTGTCATCCATGCCTAACTCTGGTGCAGACTTGTAAATCAAAATTGAGAATATATCAATAATGCCCAAATTTTTATAGAACAATACATTGGAAATGAGGAGGCAAATTTACTTCTCATATGAATTATTTATAATACTTCAACAATATTTCTAAATTTTAATTTCGTTAAACACTTGATCTTTCATCATTTTTTTCAATATATTATGTTGATCAAATTTTAAATAAATAGTTATTTATTTATTAAATTTTACCATTATCAACACTTTAATCAATCTGGGATGAATATGTTTAACATAAATTAAAACTTATGAATATTTTAATGAATTTGTGAAAGTATAGATATTAATATATTATTACTGACTTTATTGAGGACGATTTTGTAATTCGCCAACAATAAACGTAACAAATACTCCGTCGTCTCACACCAACCAAAACGCTTTTGTGAATGCACTAGTTCTCGAAGACGATCCCGGAGCCTGGCGTTTTCTGGTAAGTTAACCCCTCTCTCACTCTCTCTCTCAATTATTGTTTCATTTATTTGAAAAAAAAAAAATCAGCATGGAGGAAGCGTCTCCCATTTCGTTCCACTTGAAGAAGAAGAAGAAGAAGAAGAAGAAGAAAGTTATTTTCTGTTTCAGTTCCTTCCCAATCTATAAGCTTTCTTTTATTCACATATAATTTCTTCTTTAGAGTTGCTTTATTGCTTTCTTTGAATAGTAACCTATCATGTTAAGTTTTCGATAAGTTAAGTTTTCAGCTTTCTTTGAACACTGCGTGATACCTGTTCGATAAAAAGCATCAATCAATTTTAAATTGGGAAGGATGCCCATGGGATGAATGAACAGGGTTTTCATAATTCTACCTTTTTATTAGGTATATCTAGCAACATTTTAATTTTAAATTTTTGGGTTCCAATCATATTTTTCTAACTGACTGGTTTTTTGGCTGTCCTGCTTCAGATAGAGATTGCTGATCCGCAGTTTGCTTCCTTGGTATGAGTAGAATTAGTAGGCATTCTAACAAATTATCTTGGGGATGGTGTATATTAGCAAGAAGGTATAGTTCAAGTAAACCCACAACTGAAGTATCGGATGCGACAAAAAAGATATGTAAAATCATGATGTCCTCCCCAGCAGTGACTCTTGATACTGCCCTTAACCAAAATGGTGTTAGGGTCTCACCAGAAATAGTTGAGGATGTCCTCAAGAAATTTGAGAATGCTGGTATGGTGGCTTATCGATTCTTTGAATGGGCAGATAAGCAACGACATTATTCACACAGTATTAGGGCTTATCACACCATGATTGAGTCTCTGGCCAAGATAAGGCAGTATCAGATCATGTGGGATCTTGTAAATGAGATGAGGAGCAAGAGAATGCTAAATGTTGAAACATTTTGTATCATTATGAGAAAGTACGCTAAGGTTCAAAAGTTAGAGGAAGCTGTTTACACATTTAATGTTATGGAGAAGTATGATGTTCTTCCAAACTTAGCAGCATTCAATGGCTTGCTTAGTGCTTTATGCAAATCTAAGAATGTGAGGAAAGCTCAAGAGATTTTTGACAGTATGAAGGAACAATTTGTCCCCGACTCAAAATCATACAGTATCTTGATTGAGGGATGGGGAAAGGCTCCAAATCTGCCCAAGGCAAGGGAAATTTTCAGAGAGATGCTTGATGCGGGTTGCCATCCGGATATTGTGACTTATGGTATAATGGTTGACGTTCTTTGCAAGGCTGGAAGAGTTGATGAAGCCCTTGGAATTGTCGAGAAAATGGATTCCACGGATTTTAAGCCAACATCTTTTATTTATAGTATTCTGGTTCACACATATGGGGTAGAAAACCGGATTGAAGATGCTATCGATACATTCCTAGAGATGGAAAAGAATGGACTCAAGGCTGATGTGGCTGTATATAACGCTCTGATTGGTGCTTTCTGTAAAGTAAACAAATTTAAGAATGCTTACAGGGTCTTGAATGATATGGATTGCAAGGGTGTGAAACCCAATTCAAGATCATTTAATATCATTCTGAATGGTTTAATTGGCTGTAAAGAGACTGATGAGGCATTTAGGCTGTTCCGCAGGATGATCAGGCTATGTGAACCAGATGCAGACACATTTACTATGATGATTAAAATGTTCTGTGAAAGGAATGAGTTGCAGATGGCTCTTAAAGTGTGGAAGTATATGCAGAAGAAGCAATTTGTTCCAAGCATGCATACTTTTTCAGTGCTTATAAATGGACTATGTGACAGAGGTGATGTTTCTCAGGCTTGTGTCTTGTTAGAAGATATGATAGAAAAAGGAATTCGCCCTTCGGTCCAGACATTTGGAAGGTTAAGGCATTTGCTTATAAAAGAAGGAAGAGAAGATGTGCTGAAATTTCTTCAGGAGAAAATCAATGTCCTTCTCAAGGAGCCTTTATGGGATTGATGAGCCATGTTCAATGAACTAAAAGGCCATTCATTTTTTTTATCCGGTGGTGAGAAGATTATTCGTGGATTTTAAGAGCAAAGATCAGTTTGTGCAGGTCAGTTTTAATTGTTGTATTTATTTATCCTTAATATTTGGGTCACAGTGTTATTTATGGGTTCACATGCTCGCTTAACCTCCATTATCTAAACTGTTTATTTCTGGGGTTCCATTTTTTTAGGTTATCCGAATAATCACTAGAGCTGTGGGATCACAGAATCCTTGTTCCTTTCAAGATATTGAAGCTTAATTTTGAGTTGCTACTCAAAACTACACAAACTTTAAATGGATCACTCAAATAATTGACTGAAAGTGGAGTTGAAATTGCTGGCACAAAGGACTCATGTAGGGAAATGAATCTGATTAGAGTCCAAGAATTGTTGCTTGATCTTCCATCAAGGAAAACATGCTGCTGCTGGAAGTGCCACAGGACTGCAGTAGGACTAAAGGAAAAACAGTAGGGAATGAAAATTTTCCTCGCGACTCGGTGAATATGCAACTTTTTTTTTTTTTCTTCTGTTGGCATTGGAATTTGATTTTATTATCTAAGTTAACCATCCGATTTGATTACTTTCCATGAAGATATTTATTTAAAATATGTTCCATCCTATGAATCCAATTATCCAAAACCCCTGTGAGTTCGGAAAGCTAAACTATTCGAAAATCTATTAGAACTCTTGCTTAAATCAATGGTATCAGGTTAACATAATACATGTATGGAAATCCACACACAACTGGACAGCAGACCCAAAAACTGTTTGAGAAGCAAAATAATATTATAACAAAAAAATATTATTTTGCTCTTCAAGAAAGCAGGAAAAAAATATTATCCAACATCTTCTGGGTACCCTACGAGTGACTAGTTTCAGAGTTGGCCTTGTTGATAAATATATATAAATCTCACAATCACTTGACAAAGCCTGGTAAGAGAATAAAACTGAAGATCGGCAGATCACCATTTTAAAAAAGGCAATAATAGCATCCCCCCCTAGTGCCTTCTTGTTTTAGATTCGCTTTTAAAAAGCAGCATTCCAGAGAGCTTGTTGACCTCGTACAGTAGTCCCACGGAGAACAAGAAACTGCACCAAATATAAAAAGTTGAACATCGTCATTAGCATACATTTGCAGGACATTCACCTTCAATTTACCATTTACAATACTGAATAGATGATGCCTCTTGAATTTTTTCCTCTGTAGGGTATATAGGATAAAATCACAATGCCATCGATACCTCCATTCCCCTCTATATGAATCCATAAAGTTGAACTACTGGTTCTCATGTCAACTCACACTCACGTATAAGAGTATGCTAACCAAGCCAGTTCTGAAACATTGATGGGTTACACTGAACAACAATATCTACCCTTCTTTCAATATTTCGATCTTTCTGTATGATGGCTCTGAGAAAAAGGTTTCAAGTTCACTGGCTCAGATAATTGGGTCAACTAAACTGATTTTTTTTTTCAAAATTTTATGGTCAATCGAGGAGGTTCTTCCTATAAATGCTTGGTGATGAACACACGTGGATACATTTTTGAACTAATAAACCATTTATAACATCTTGAAATTACCATATGCCCACCAGATGTTCGGGTCCAGTATGCTCAGTGATGAAGGGTTTGAGTTCAGTATGCCGCCTAGTGTAAAGGACGTCCACCGCCCTTAGAGGTGGCAGTACGACCATCAAACACCAGACTAATGGGTTTTAAGTATTGTCAGCTAACCTCCAATAAAAACAATGTCCAGTGAAACAGAAAACCATAATAACTGTAAGATCCTTGTAGTTTATCAAAATTAACTACTTGGTCATTTTTTTAAACCCCAATTAAGACAGTATATTTTGTGAAATCAAACTCTTTAGTTTTTCTATCAAATAAAACATTAGTCCATTTGTTTTAGCCTTGAATTTTTATATTGTTTAGTCATTATAATTTTAAATCTATATATTGATAGGAATCTGATAGGAAAACTAAAGAGTTTGATCTTACAAATCACATTGATATTTTAATTGGGTTTTAAAAAAAAGGGAGTAACTAGTTAATTTTGAGAAAAGACATCAATTTAATAGTAATTTCCTCAACTATTTATAATGTCTTGAGATTACCATGTTGTGATGCAAACACGATGAACAGTGCCAGCTGCAGTCAGAGCAACAGCTTCTGCTAATACCACTGCAGAGGAAAAGGGAAAAAACAGTAATAAAATATACAAACACATATGTTTTCAACAAATGCTGCAATAAGAAAACAAGTGTATCCGATGGTGTTTGTGCATGGTGGCACCAAGTAAGAGGACAGTTAAACATCTCATGTGCCATTAAATTCTTCAGATTATTAGCCAAAGCAGACGTTATATAAAGGAAAAGTTGAAAATAGCCCAAGAAACTGGAATGGAGGTTGGAAGGGAACAACTGATAATTTAGCACCTGTTCTCCAACTGCACCCTGATCCCTCCAAGTAGTTCTATTTGAATAACACTTTGCATTATGGAGAAGATTAACTTGCTAATGAGATGGAAAAGATAGCTGAGAACATTAAGTTTCAAGCTCTTTTAACTCATATCCAAAAACAACTTTTTCCCTAAACTGTCATAGTTTTCTTTCTTCCTTTCATTTAGGTCAAACTTGAACCTTTACTAAGTCAGAATGAATCAGTATTATAAATAAAAATATTTCTAGTTTTATTTCATTTTAGTAATTTTATGAGATTTAATGCATGACAATGATGTGCTCCATAAACTGGATCATTTTGAAATTTATACGAAACCATGATTTAGGCTTAGTTAAGTTGAGTTGAAAGGATATGAAAATAATGGGGGAAAATGGCAACTAATCTAAGTTACTGATGATAAATACATAGGCATGGATCTGGCAATAGAATCCAAAAAGTGAAAATGGCGATGGAGATGGGTACGGTATTCATCCACAGTCATAGACACAAGCACGGTATTCAACCACATAGTCATAGACACAAGCAAGCATAGATCAATGCGAGTAGGTTGACTGACAATGGTCCATAACATACACAGCACAAGTGTATCAAATATTCTGCTTCCTAATGGTAGTTAGTAATCCAGGCACTGCAGAAAAGCACACGGGTGAAAGATCATCACTTGATCAAATACTAGGTGCAAACAAAGGATTTTTTATTGCATAAAATCTAGAGTATGTTGACATTGTATGATAGAACTATGCAGTGGAACTTGATCAATAGGAGCTCCATCAACCACAAACAGACATAAATAAATAAATAAAGGGAAACATTATGCAGACAAAGTGCCATACCTGTGCCCCAACCAGTCTTCATGCCACATGTTTCCTGGAAATTCCCAATGAACTGGAAAAAAGCAACCCAGTAAATGCATATTATATATCCAAATTTCATTGAGAGTGCCACAGAAGATAAATGACCAATTCATAGAGAGAAAATTTACCCTCTGTTTGGAATCAAGAATTTCATAAGAATTTAATTCAATTAATTTCTTTTCTAATAATTCTTTTGTTTGGAATGAAAGAATTCTATTTTTTTCACTTAAAAATTTTTTATTTTGAAATAAGTTAAAATTTTGCATGATTTTCCAAGAACTAATTTGAATTCTTTTCTTCTAAAATGAATATGCCAAACAAAGGGTTAGAGAATAAATCTCATAACCAAAATAAGCATGGTAAACTACAAGAATTTCAACAGCAACAAGAATATCTGGCCAAAAAGAAAAAGGAAAGCAACTTTGAAAGACCTAGATTGTGCATGGACATACAGCTTTTGTACATGACACTCGAAAACTCTTAACATGAAAAACATACAATATTGATCACAAATGCCCTAAAATATGAACAAAATGAAAAATAACACAAGCACATGGCCAAAAATGGGCTATCAATTAGGAGCTCAAACTTACTGTCAGCAGCACAAGAAACAGAAGAGAACTGATGAAGCCTCCAAGTATTGTAAATAACTCTGTGGATGCTAATTTTCCTCGATACATCTCTTGAAGGGAGAGAATGACAGTGAATAAAAGAAACGAATACAACATGGAACTTCCTGGCCCTGCCATTATCTTCATGTGGAAAAAATATCACAGAAGAAAAAGAAAATAATCAGTTTCAGGTATTTTCTCAATCATCAGAACACATTGGTTAAAACACATAGCTCCATTCAACCAAAGGGTGAGACACAAGACACTATAAATCAGAAGGCGACATTAAAATCACAGAACCAGAAGCTGCTCAGGCTTCAACTACAAAATTTTTGGCGAATAGAGGAGAAATCTAACGAATCTAGCAGACTCAGAAATTCACCGCAGAGAAATTCACTGTTGAATCCATGATATATGAATCGCGCATGCAATCACCAGATCATAAACACTAACGAAAATCAGAATCAGATCAATAATGCAAATAGAAAATTTATAAAGTTTTGTATTTTCCTTCGTAAAAACTGCTACATTTTCTTGGAAACCGATCGGAGATCAGCTATAGAAATCTCAACAACTATATCAAGAAAGGTGAAGAATAGGGAAGCTGACGCCATACCTCAGAGACACAGATCTCCTCAGCTTACGGGCGGAGCTTCTAAAGCCTAACTGATTGTCCACACTACGAGAGCCGCCGTCTGGGCTCTTTTTTGTTTTTAATAAATAAATAATAAATTTTGCGTTAAAAAAACTGGTACACGACGTCGTATTACTGCTGACTCCTAGCCATTTCGCGGTTTGTCTAATTGTCTCCGTGGTGTCACTGGCATGGTGAATGAGTGATGGACCAACTGCAAATGGAGTCGCCGGATGTGCCCGAGTGTCCGGTGTGCTTGCAGACCTACGACGGCGAGTACACAATTCCGCGTGTTCTCGCCTGCGGACACACAACCTGCGAGTCATGCCTTAAAAGCCTCCCTCAAAAATATCCTCTAACCATTCGCTGTCCGGCGTGTATCCAACTTGTCAAGTTCCCATCGCAAGGCCCCTCTTTTCTTCCCAAGAATATCGACCTCCTCAGGCTGATTCCCACCACCTCTCAACTTCAAAATCCCCCAAAACCCCACAACAAGGCCCAGAATAACCTCCAACACCATCATCATCAAGTTGACTCTGTTCGTTTATGGTCTGATGAGTTTTATGCTATGTGGAAGAATTGGGTCCTCCCCAATGATAGTGTTCTAGTTGAGGAGAAAGAGAATGGATTCGGGTGTTTGAAGGAGGGTAATAGAAAGGTGAGGCTTTTCAAGTTTGCTGGTGTTTCTTTTCCCGTCAGTGAGAAAAGCTCCGTTTTTAAGTTAAGTTATGATGCTGGGATTATGAATTGTTTGTATGGAATGAAAAAGGAGGTGAGAGAGGAACTGAGTTCGATTTTGAAAGTCTGTTCCAAAAACTCTAGGACTTGTAAAGTTTATGGCTTGTGGGCTGATTTGAAATATGGAGTTTTGTATTTAGTTTTTGAGAGATTGAATGGCATTCTAGATCAATTGCCTGAGTTTGAAGATGGTTTAAACAAAAATGGTTTGTCTAGTTTTGCAATGATGGGAATGGAAATGTGTGAAGCAGTGATTGCTTCGCATGTGGAAGGCTTATGTATGGGTTGCTTAGGTCTGTCTTGTTTTGAAATGGATGATTTTGGACATGTAAATCTCAGTTTGAGTGAGGTTTTGGTGACAGGAGGGGCTGTTCATGAGGTCATCATGGAAACTGGTTTTGATGGGAGAAGGATTTGCGATAAGGAAATAGGAAAATTGGTGAGTGGATCTTTTGAAAGAGAGGCCTTTTTGAGTCCTGAAATGTTGTTTGAGATATTGAAGAAAGATGCCATAGAGGTAGATTGTGTTAGCTTTAAACATTCTGTTATCCTCAGCTCAGATGTTTGGTCATTGGCTTGTATTTTGCTTAGACTTCTTATCGGGAAACAATTCACTGAAGAGCTGGTTGATTATGTGGATAATTTTATTTCAGAAGTAAGTGAGGAGAACAGTTTGGATTTTTCAGGTCTTTTCATGGGTTTGATGGAGAAAGTAAGAGCGCTGTTAGGAAGTAAAGTAGGTGAGGAATGTGAATCATTGCAGAAGATTCTATGCAGATGTTTAAATATTGATCCAGAGAGTCGCCCGCTTGTAGTTGAAGTGTGGAAATGTGTTCGAGAGTTAATCACTAAACTTCAGTTGGATAGTATGCTCAGGTTGGATGGGACTGTTCATGAGAAGAGTAAGGTACATTGCTTGGCTCTTGGTGAATTTTCTCTGCTGCCCAAGAAAATATCAGAAATACTCAAAAAAGATGAGGTGCTCGGAGCAGATAACAGCAGTGCAGAAAAGCCAAATCAAGGTGAGGGGATGAGGGTTGATAAAGATTTTTTTTATGGTCTTTTGGAGGGAAAAGTCAAATTGAAGGATATGCAGGGACATCTTGATTGTGTAACAGGATTAGCCATTGGAGGTGTGAAGTTCTCATCTAATGCTTTTAGATTGCAAGATTATGCTTTCTCAATCCATTTTCCTACTTTCCCCTGTTTCTCGGGCTGTACCAGGTTTCTCATGCGTGTTATTTTGAACTTTTAGATTGTTTTGGTTTGTCAGTCGTCTGAAAACAAACATGTATCTTTGATGTTACTTTTCATTTATTTAGTTTCAATAGTGGATGAAAAATTCTCTGCTATCCTCTGAGGGGAAGGGGAAAAAGTGCTTCCAAGTTGATCAGTTATATTCCTGAATGCACTGTGTTTCTATTTCAGGGGGATATTTGTTTAGCTCGTCATTTGATAAATCAGTTCAAGTCTGGTCTTTGCAGGTATGCAGCAGAAAAGGCAATGATAAAATTTCTCATTTCTCATTCCTTGAACTTATCTGCAATTTTTTATGCAGGATTTTTCTCATTTACATACATTTAAAGGTCATGAACATAAAGTAATGGCTGTTATTTATGTTGATGAAGAACAACCCTTATGCGTAAGTGGTGATAGTGGAGGTGGCATATTTATCTGGAGCATTACTATTCCTCTGAGGCAAGAACCGTTAAAGAAATGGTATGAGCAAAAAGATTGGCGATATAGTGGAATTCATGCTTTGGCTACAGCAGGGAATGGATATCTCTACACTGGAAGTGGAGATAGGTCAGTTAAAGCGTGGTCGTTGCAGGTAATGCCTTGATTCAAACATGAATATGCATGATCCTTAACTCTTACTTCATTTCATACAAGACGTGAAGATATATGATCCTGATTTGTTTTCCGTTTATTTATTTATTTTCTCAAGGATGGAATTCTACTAAGCACTATGGATGGTCATAGATCGGTAGTTTCCACATTAGCAGCATGTGATGGAATTCTCTATAGCGGGAGTTGGGATGGGACCATTCGACTGTGGAGTCTAAGCGATCATAGTCTTTTGACAGTGTTAGGTGAAGATGTGCCAGGAACTGTGACCTCTGTCTTGTCTCTTTTTGTTTGCCAGAATCAGCTTGTTGCAGCGCATGAAAATGGACATGTAAAGGTTATATGTGGTCTGAATCTTCCAAATTGCTTTTATTCCCATTCTCATGAGGATACCAAATGTATTTATTCCTAAGGTTTACATGCTGCATCTGTTTGTACTAGTGACAGACTCTCAAGTTAGTACTAGGATCATGGGAGACTGGCAAGTTTAGTAAGGTCATGACATTTACTGTAACCACCACCACCAATTGTTTGTGGGCATTGAGTTTGAAACTTGAGACTGCTTTTTTAGAAAAGAATAACCGATATTGTTTACGCCCTTAAACTTTTAAGTTTTTTTGCTGTTAAGCCCTCCAAGTGAGTCATGTGCCATTTAACCCACTGAACTTTTTCATTTGGTTTATTGAATTCTAACTGAACATATCTGAAATGTTTTAGTACAGTGTTATTACAATTGTGAAGTTGTCAATTTTGTCTCTGAATAGGAGAGAGAAAATATTAGAAAATATATCCACTCCTGAGTTTCATGAATATAAAATTGAAAATAGAAAAAGCAAAATCCATCATTTTGTCTATATTCTTAAACATACATTTAAAGATGCACGTATCAATCATTTTTGTTTGTGTTGCTTTTGTGCTTGAATATATGCATTGATTTCATAAACCGCTGTGCTTTATGGATTCTTTGAACGCCTGTTCGACACAAGTGTAATCTGATAAAACAACATTTATAGAAATCCTTGAATCACTTGGTGGAGTATATTTTCTGTGATTGGAAATTTAATCAGTAAGCACATTTTGGTTGAGCTGTGGAATGATATTTCTTGTTTCATTCTGTACTCATTTTTGGTAGCTTTCCTTCTTTGAGCACAAAATCAATTTGCTTGGTTGCATCTTTCCCTTGGAGAAGAAATTCATCAGTGAAAACATTTATCATTATCAGATATGGAGAAATGATGTGTTTTTGAAATCGATGCAACCCCACAATGGCTCCATTTTTGCTATTTGTATGGAGGGGAGATATCTGTTTACTGGAGGTTGGGACAAAACTATCAATGTACAGGTACTTATTCAAGTCATCTTTTCATTTATAGAGTTTGAAAGCTAAATTCTTTGGGATATTCCTATATAAGAATTTTAGTATAAATTATTTTAGGTGTCTGGAATTTTTTTTTTCTCCACTGCGTGGATGGGTACTATTTTGTTTTTTTGGACTCTTCTTTCAACCTGATCCATGTAGCATTTGATGATAGGAATTATCAGGAGATGAATTTCAAGTAGATGCCAGATCCATTGGATCAGTCCCAGGTGGTTCTGCTGTAACATCTTTGTTATACTCACAAGGAAAGCTTTTCGTCGGTTATGGTGATAGAACAATTCAGGTACATCTTATCTACTACACAGGCATCCTTTTACTTCAACATTTCCATGACGTTGAACTCCTGATCTTAAAGATCATATCACTTCTGTATGCGATCACGACACAAGTAGTGCTTCCAGTTCCAATCTACCATGCTAGAAATTTCTGGGATGATATGCATATATGCTTTACATCTGCCTTTTTAGGTTTACCATGAACAGAAATGCTAAACTAGTGAAACTTCGTCGTAGCAGGTATATTACTATGGAGAGTGATCAAAATCCGGCCAGGTAATCATTTTCTTTTTTCTTTTTTTTTGGATTACATTTGTGCTCAACTCAACCCTTGCTTTGTAGGCTCATAGCCTTGTTAAGTTTTTGTGAAATCATTCGATGCTTGTTTGACTGAGGACATTGTTCTCACCAGTGCTCAAACTCTCACTTGGGAGGATGTAGTGTTGTGCCTGCCAAAAATCTATGGTGGTTTCCCAGCACAGTTGGCCACTGAACTTTCAGAAGGCAAAATGCCCACATGCCTTAAAATGCTAGAATATGAAAAATACACAGCAAAGTTAATAGCTTCTCAACATAGTTTCTGCTCTAATTAGTAATTACAGTGTGTAAGAAACGCTTATGTAAATTTATGTAAACCACATCTATATAGTGATACAAGCAAAAAAGCTCCTTTCAGATCTTGTCTGTAGCGGTAATATAAGAAAGGAGAGTATCATTCCACGTACAGAGAACCATTGAACAGCCGCAGGCAGGTGAAGCAAAACAGGCAAAAAGACTAAAAAATCCTCACTGCATTAAAGGAGAAAAGCGCAATTGAGAGGGTGGAATAGACAAAACACTGATTTCACTTAGTATTGGTGAACCTTATACATGGGTTAGTAAGATATTGCCCACTCTGTTCTGTTTGGAGAGTACTTTAAAAACAAAAGATCCAACCGAATAAAAACATCAATTGGATTTTAATTTGAATTTAATCTCTGAAATTAAATTATGGGCTTTGGTAATCTTCTCTTCTTTCTCACGAGCTTGTATTTGAGCCCAATACATCTTTTGGTAAATTCATGCACATCCCCAATTATTTTATTGATTTTAATGCAATTCTAATCCTACAAACGGTTTTGAAAAATATAAATTACTTTTATGTATTTTTAAAAATAAAAAAAATTAAATAATTAGTTTCACAAAAAATTACGAAAACTAACAATTAATTTTTCTATAATATATATTTACCCATAATTTAAAATATCATTATCATCATTTTGTTAAAGTGTTGATTAGTTTAAACCAAGTAGAATTTGGAAAGGTATGAAAAATATTTAGGCAGATCTATTATTTAATTTCTGATTATGGAGTAATATAGATAATAAATAAATAAGAGTTAATATCATTTCAATTGCTGTTACAAAAATAATTAATATTTTTTATATTAAAAGATATTTTTGGCCTGTAATTATTTTAAAAAATACTATCAATTCCGCTCATAATTCATGAATCCAGTTACCATGGGAAACATATCGTAAATATTTATGAATAATTTTATGTTTATTTTTATTCTCTTGTTTGAAAACAAGTTATGAATATAGAAAAATATTTTTTTATAGTGAAAGAAGTTTGAAAGAGGTTGTTAATAATAGATTTGTTTTTATATTTTTAGAAATATATTCTCTCTTAACGAAATAGTTTTACCGTTCTCTTTTTTGTTAAAAATTAATTTAAAATTATAGAGAATTTTTAAATTTTAATTTTGTTTTTAAATAAAATTTTTTATTTAGTTTTTAGGTATTATCAATATTAATAAGTTAATTTTTATATTTTCGTATTTATTTTTTTTATATCTATTAAAATGTATTTATTCTTTTTTATATCTATTAAAACGTTCTTATTATTTTTTTATTAATAAAATATTCTCTCCTCCTAAAAATAAAAAAAATTGAAGAAGATGATGATAAAAAAAAAGAAAGAGAAAAAGATGATAATAATAAAAAAAATAATAATTACCTCTGTTTTTTCTCCATCTTAAAAAAAATTAAAAAAAAAACGAAAATGAGAAAAAAATGAAAGAAAAAGGAGAAGGAGAACAAAAAAAGAGAGAGAATAATTTAATTTTTTATTATATTTTTAATAATAAAATAAATAAAAATATTATTTTATTAAAAAAAATATTTTAATAAATTTTTAAAAATATAAAAATTAATTTATTAATAATAACAATATTTAAAAATTAAATTACAAACCTCTCAAATAATTATTCTATACAGATCGAAGACAAGTACGTGGAGTAGCTTAACAACAATAAAAGGTAAGCCAGCAAAGGAAAAAGTTTTTAAATTATCAATTAAATTAGTAATATATATATTTTAATTTAAAAATTATTAAATAATTTAAATTAATTATTTTAAATTAAATAAAAAATAAATTTAAAAATTATTTAAGTAAATTTGAATTTAACTGTAACAAGTGAAAATAATGGTTGATATGTCTTTATAAAGTATGAAGGCTAAAATAATTGTGTGAATTTTTAACTTGTTTATTGCTCTGTATTGTTTACATATTTATAGTGTTTACAATGGTAAGTGATGTATACATAGTAGGACACTTGTAGCTCACGAAATACAGCTGTAGAGATAATATTGTAAACCAACTCAATCTCTTTGACACGTATCCTTATCAGGCCCCCTCAATTCGAGCAGTCGTGGGAGTGATCGAATTGTTAAAGAATGCATGAGCATTTGATGACGAATTCTGGGAAGTGGTTTAGTTAAAATATCCGCTAATTGATCCTTTGAACATATGAACTGGACTTTAACTTCTTTGTTATGAACTTTATCACGAACAAAATGGAAATCCACTTCCAAGTGTTTCGTTCTTGCATGAAACATCGGATTGACCGAAAGATAAGTCGCACCTATATTATCACACCATAAGTTTGGAATGGTTGGGGAGTGATAATTGATGTCTCGTAATAGTGCTTGAATCCAAACCATTTCAGTTATTGCAAGACCAACAGCTCTATACTCCGCTTCAGTGGAGGATCGCGCAACTGTCTGTTGTTTCTTTGAATTCCAAGAAACAAGATTGTTGCCCATGAAAATAGCATATCCAGTGATGGATTTCCTATCTGTAGTGTCAGTAGCCCAATCAGCATCAGAATAAATATTTAGATTTGTGGATTTGGATTTTGTGATCAATAAACCATGAGTAGACGTTTCTTTGAGATACCGCAAAATACGTTTCACAGAACTCCAATTATCTTCGGTTGGGGAATGTAAAAATTGTGAAACCTTATGAACTGAGTAACAAACTTCTGGTCTTGTTAGGCTCAAATATTGGAGTCCCCCAACTATGCTCCGATATAAGGTAGGATCAGAAAATGATTGATTAGCTAAAGAAGTGACAGTTCCTTTTGTTGCAGCAGGTGTAGAAATTCCCCGACACTCAGACATGTTAGCTTTTTGAAGCAAATCTGTAATGTATTTTTGTTGTGTTAACAACAACCCATCTGTGGTCTTGGTAGCCTCCATTCCCAGAAAATACTCTAATGACCCCAAATCCTTTAACAGAAACTCAGATTGGAGAGACAAAATGATGTTATTCAAAGTGTGAGAACATGTGCCTGTCAAAATGATGTCATCAACGTAAACTAATGCAAAAAGAGTAACATTATTTTTGACATAATGAAACAGCGAAGAATCGGCAGGGGAAACCCGAAACCCATGATTGATTAAAGCTTGATTCAGCCGTTTGTACCATTGCCGAGGAGCTTGGCGAAGCCCATAAAGTGAACGTCTAAGACGACAAACATAATCTGGTTTATTTTGATCACAAAATCCTGGAGGCTGTTCCATGTAGACTTCACTATCCAAATCGCCATGAAGAAATGCATTCGATACATCCAACTGTTTTATCAACCAATCATTAGAAACAGCTAGAGATAAAACAATCCGAATTGTAGTAGGTTTCACCACAGGAGAGAAAGTTTCAAAATAATCGATTCCGGGCCGTTGATGATATCCCTTGGCTACAAGCCGTGCTTTGTAGCGTTCAATGCTTCCATCTGATCTCTGCTTTATTCTGAAAACCCACTTGCATCCTACAACGTTTTGAGCTTGCTGCCGCGGCACCAATTCCCAAGTACCCGTTTGAATAAGAGCATTAAGTTCTTGAATCATAGCTTCTCTCCACTTTGATTGTTTAATAGCTTGAGTGTAAGATGTAGGAACAAAATCAGGGACACAAGCGTGATGAGATTGTGGAGACCATGGTTGCTGCGGTTTAAGGTTTCCTGTTTGCTTCCGAGTGACCATGGTATGTGTCTTGATTGGTAATGGAGCTGGTTCATGAGACTGTAATTCAAGAACAGAAGCTGGTTGTGATAAAGGATTGGGAGAAGGAGTTAATGAAACGGTGCGTGTTGTTGTGGGAGATGGAAGCGAGTCGGTTCGGCGAAAACTAATCAACTCAGCTTGATTTGTGTTTAGAGGAACAACTGGGCTTGACGCAATTGGAGTGGAGCCAACTTCGGTCTGATCTGCGTTTAATGAAACGCTGCGGATTGGAGTGTGGGGAGCTGAATTGGACAAAAGCTCAAAACCAGTAGCTGTATTACTCCTTTCTTGATCAAAATGCTGCTGTAAAGTGGAATAATTCAGATTAGGACAAAAAACAGTCCCGTCTATTGGAGATTTTCCAAGAATTCCAGCTTGGGAGTGTAACATATTCGGTACTGGAGGCAGAGGAATGGAGGTTGGACTGTCTGCTGCTTTTGTGAGAGACAAATTATCATTTAACGTCTTGAACGGAAACACCTGCTCGAAAAATAAAACATGTCGTGAGATGAATATACGACCAGAAGAAACCTCAAGACAAGTATATCCTTTGTGAAGTTTGCTATACCCCAGGAAAACACAAGAAGATGATTTTGGTGCTAATTTATGAGGAGAGTAAGGTTTTAACCAGGGATAACACAATGACCCAAAAACCCGTAATTCATCATAGTTTGGAGATTCATGAAACAAACATGCAAAAGGTGTTTTCCCTTGCAACAAAGAAGATGGTAGTCTATTAATTGTATACACAGCAGTACTAAAAGCATAAGGCCAGTATTTGTAGGGAACAGAAGCATGGTTTAACAAAGATCTCCCAAGTTCGACTAAGTGTCTATGTTTCCTTTCCGCACAACCATTTTGTTCTGGGGTATGCGGGCAAGAAACTCTCTGTGTGATTCCATGTTGCTTTAAGTAAGTGGTTAAGGACCTATATTCTCCCCCCCAATCAGATTGGAAATTTTTAATGGGTACCCCAAAGTATTTCTCCACATGTGTACGAAATTGTATAAAAACTGACAAAACCTCAGACTTTTGTTTCAAGAAATATAGCCAACTATACTTGCTAAAATGGTCATAAAAAAGCACATAATAACGATACCCGTCATTTGAAAGAAAAGGTGCAGGACCCCAGACATCCGAACAAACCAATTCAAGAGGTTGTGTAGCACAATAATTGGATTCAGAAAATGGAAGTTTATGTGATTTGCTCACATTACAAGCATGACAAAATTGAAACTTCTTATTGGAATCAAAAGAGATATTATTTTTCCTAAGAACATCATAAACAAGCCGAACATTAGCATGCCCCAATCTCTCATGCCACAGTGAAATGGTTGCTGGAAAGGCTTTGGGTTGAAATGATCGAACTTGCGCCATTGGAAAAAGATAGAGACCATTCCTACTCGGGCCTTGGTACAGGACCTGTTTCGTGAGGATATCCTTCACAAAATATTTGTCAGGAAAAAACTCAATAGATGCATTATTATGAGCAGTGAAAGCTGAGACTGACAATAGATTATTAGTAAGCGAAGGTGAATAAAGAATGTCTTTGAAATGAAAATTACGACCATTAATAGAAGACACAGAAGACCCACGACTAGAAAGTGAGAGAGTGTTACCATCAGCTATTGTGAGAGTTGTTCCATCAGTGACAGGAGTCGGACGAGCAATTGTTTCCGGAGTAGAGGTTAAATGATAATTTGCCCCTGAATCCACCATCCAAGCATTAGATAAATCAGCATCAGTTGTTGCCGCATGTGCATGAGGAGTGTGTTTCGGTGAAGGACACTGCCTAGATACATGACCAGTCCCATTACAGTTGAAACAAGTAAGAGATGCTGAGGAGGAGTGACGACCAGTGGAGGAATTATTGTGCCAGTAGTTGCTTCTTCCACGTCCTCTAGAGTACCTGCCTCTGCCCCTACTACCTCTCCCTGAATTTGCAAAATGAGCAGTAGGAGGTACATTTGCAGCAACATTTGTGATTAAAGAATCAACCTTCAATTGCGTTTCTTCACTCAACAATAACGCATATAATTCGTCAAAACCAATCTTCTGATTGCGAGCTTCAATTGCTCGAGTAAAAGGACGATATTCGGGTCCCAACCCTTGAAGAACATCACAAACTAAATTATCTTCAGTAATGGAACCTTCTTCAACTGCACACAATTGATCAAAGTAAGACTTTGCTTTTCGCATATATTCATCAATAGAATCTGAGCCTCTGGTTAAATATTTCAATTGTTTACGCAACTGTTGGACTTGCGTTTTAGCCCCAGTGGAATAAATGACAGCTAATTTATCCCATGCTTCTCTAGCAGTCTTACATCGAGTTATTTGATGAAGAATAGACTCAGACACAGAGCAATTAATCCAACTACGAACCACTTGATCCTGGCAAAACCAATCTGTAAACGCCGGATTAGGAGATCCATTTTGAAGCAATTCTGGTGGCGCAGCACCAGTACCATCAACATATGAAGCCAATCGATACCCATGCAGTAATGGCATAATCTGAGCATGCCACAAAAGATAGTTATTTGAGGTTAATTTGATGGACAGAAATTGAGTAACATTGGGTGTTTGCATAGTAGAAGAAGATGAGGAAATAATCGCACCAGCAGATTGAGAAGAAAGATCTCCAGCAGTGTCAGAGCTGCTAGAACTAGAAATAAGAGAACCTTCAGTCGACATGTTTAATTAAAGGAAAAAGGAAGAGAAATCAGATTTAGCTTTGGAGCCGAAAGGCTCTGATACCATATGAAGGCTAAAATAATTGTGTGAATTTTTAACTTGTTTATTGCTCTGTATTGTTTACATATTTATAGTGTTTACAATGGTAAGTGATGTATACATAGTAGGACACTTGTAGCTCACGAAATACAGCTGTAGAGATAATATTGTAAACCAACTCAATCTCTTTGACACGTATCCTTATCATAAAGAAATCGAAATGCCTTTTACTTTTCCTTTTAACAAATTATTATAAAATTGAAGCAATCTCTCTCACATATCATGCCCCAAAATGACTTTAATCACTTTTTTTTTACTAAAATAACATTACATACCTATTTAATAAATATAATATAAGTTTGATTTTATTTAATAAATATAATATAAGTTTGATTCTTTATTAAAGTATATACACTGATTCTTTATTTATTTGCAGAAAATATTTATATTTAAAAAATTTATTGTTTATTATTTAATTTTAATTTAAAAAATAAATATGTTAACAAATTTACATATAAAAGTTTTAATAAATTTTTTAAAAAATATTTGATGCAATAATTGTATGAAAAGCAGCATTCATTACTCATACTTCCACGTGTTACTGACATCAGATGGATCACTTGAGAGGGACATCATCCACGTATTCCCATTTTCATATTGTTTTTCCATACATTCAAATCTTCCTATTCAATTTCTGTGACGTATACAAAAATAAACAAGTAGTTTCTAGAAAAGTCATTTCCTTTTTTTTTTTTTTCTATATACAAAAATTAGTTCAAATATTTAGAAGAAGATTATACTGGTAAAATAATAAAAAAAAATTAATTATTTTTTACTAATATCGAAAACAATGTAATTTATAATTAATTAGCCATCAAATTTGGCCGACATCTTCATATAATAATTCAAAATTCAATCGGTCAAAAATTATTTAAAAAATATAAATTAGGAATTTATTGTGGTTATATGTATAATTGCTTAATTTATATGGATAATTATGATTATTTAAATAAAGGTTAATTAATTAATTAATATTGAGAATATATATATTAGCCATTTTTAAATTCTTTGTTGAGAATTTTCTAATAAGTAATTTTTTAGTTATGGAAAAAAAAGAGAAATTATTATGATCAATATAAACATAGTTTTATAACTATGCACATTTATGAATATAAGAAGTAAATAATTAAAATAATAATTTAATTATAATTATATTGCAGACAAGATCACAGGAATAACGTAAAATACAATTGTTTATGCGGATGAAACTTGGTTGACAAATATATGGACTTGGGGATGCCGACCATGGAGATGACTTTGCACTGATACTATAATATTTTAGTTAAATTAATGGAAAAGAAATACAATATTATTATAATTTTTTTAAAAAATATATATTATAATAATAAGATAAAATAACATTGACCTGAACCATAAAAAAAAAAACCTTAGTTATTACTACATATGATTACTGTTCAGTTAAAATTATAAATCGAATTAGAATTGAATCAGTCAATTAATTTTGATTTTTGAAACCTTAAACTAGAATCTGATTATAATTTTCTCTTTCATAAATTAAAATTGAAACTGAACCAAAATCGATCGGTTTAAATTTACATTTTAATTCGATCTCAGTTTAATTTATTATTTTTTAAATAAATTATTTTAAAAAAATTTATTATATAAAAACAAGTTAAATTATTAAATAATTATATTTAAATTTAAATTTATTTTTATTTTATAAAAAAATATTATTTATATTTAAATGTAATATTTTTTATTTTTATATTAAAGGTATATTATTTTATTTATCATATAATAAATATATTATACAATTTACTTATTTATTTTTTATATTTTATTTAAAATTTTAATTTAATTATTTTTTTAAATTAAATTCAAATTAACAGTATATAATTTAAATTTAATTAAAACCAGAACTGAAACCGTAAAAAACTAAAATTGTGATCGGTTAAAATCAAATCAAAACTATTAAAAAATTAACTGTTTTAAATCAGATTGATTTTAATTTGGTTTGAAAAATAAATTAAATTGTCGAAACCGGTCCATGGCCATAGTTACCTCCGTAATTTTAAAAAATATATTAAAAACTTTTTAATAATTTAAAACATCTATTAATTAATTTTTTTTAATTTTTATAATTAATTATTTTATTATTTAATTTTTATAATTTTAAAAAATTTATTTATTAATTTTTGAAATTTTTAAAAAATTTATTAATTAATTTATCCGTATTAGAATTATTCTAAATTTTTTAATAATATTTAACTGTTAAATTAAAATAATTAATTAATAAATTTTTTAAAATATTAAAAATATTTTAATATATTTTTAAAAATTAAAAATAATTAAATAATAAATATTTTTATAGGGAGTAAGTAAGTAATTTTTTTAAATTATGATGATAATGAAAGAGAGGAAGACAGACAACATAAAGAAATGGCATGTACAGGCAACCTAGACAAGTTTTGTGTGCCTAGTTAGAAACACCATTAGTCAGCAGCATGTGAAGAAGAAGAAGCAGAGAGAGATTTATTAGCCTGCATGCATGAACATTACACAATTTCTCTGATTTCAAGAAGATAGAGCACTTCCTTTATGTTGGACATTGTCTTGGGGGAATGCATTTACACAAATAATATTTATGTTCGCTTTTTTACACTAAATATAATACTAAATATATTTTGTAATTAATAATTTTAGTTAAATTTAAAATTTTGAGAATTATTTTTATGGTTTAATTATTATAGTTTTTTTATTCTATTTTTTTTGTTTACGTATATTAAAAAATATAATTTTTTTTATTAATTTTTATTTTAAATACATTAAATTTTATTAATTATTAAAATATTGACCAACTCATCATATACAATTGGCAATTAAGTATATATGCTCTTTTTATAATGAAATTTTAATTATAAATATTTATGTATTTGTGAATTTTAATGGTTAATTTCAAAATTTTGTGTGAGGCTTAATCCTAACGTTGCAAATATTTCAGCTTCTTTCATATAGTTTAAACTCTATTTGTTTCTATTTTGAAAAACATTTTTCATTATTTAATTTAAAAAAAATATTTTTTAGAAATTATTTTATTTAAAATGATTTAATTTTTTTTATGAAAACATGTTTATTGATTAATTTTTCTCATTATTCTGAATATAAAAATTAGAAAAAATATATTTTTTTCATAAAATAAACTGAGATTTAATTTTATATTTAGTAAGTGCGAGTTTTAAGAATGAGTATTCAATCGATTCGATTTAAAATCAAATTGAATTGGATAAATTGAAAATTAAAATTTTAATATTTATAAAAATTAAATTAAAAAAAAATTAAATAAAAATCAAATCGATATAATTCTGTTTAGTTTAATCAGTTAAATTTTTCAATAGAGTTTTTATTTTTTATATTTTATTTTTAGTATTTAAATTTTAATTAAAATATTTTAATTTTAATTATATCTAACTTTCTATATTATTAAAAATAATATATTATTATCACTAATTAATTCGGTTTAATTTTTAATTTTTTTAATTAAAATTAAATCGAAATACTTAAAATTAAAAATTAAAATAAATAAAAAATTAAATTAAAATTTTAAATTAATTTAATTAAATTAATTTTATCCGTTTAAACCGAATAATGTTTAGCCTACCCAGCTCTCCACAATAACAATAATAATACTAATAATGGTTAGGGAACATTTCTCTAATGAAGATTAAAAAAAAAAAAAAAGGGAGTTTGAGTTGACCTTTGAACAATGAATCCCACGTTCAAAATAGCTTAACTATTAGCTGTACTTTAATATATATTTTTTTTCGTTAATTGTAATTGGGGTACATTAATAAAATACATATGATGGATATTTTATATTTTTGTATTGGTGATGTTAATCATTTATATTATATTAAATATTAAAAAATATTTTAAAATTTTTTAAAAATAAAATAAAATAAAATAATATTATAATAATTAATTTATATATTAATATAATTAAATAATAATAATAATAATAATTTAATATTTCACTAATACATTATGACCTTTTTATTAAATTAAATACACTATAATATAATAACATAATAATAGATAAACAGTTTGATAATAAGTGCTTTTGAATAAATTTGAGAGATTTTATATTGTATTCACCGTTTTTTATTTTTATTTCAAAAACAAGAAATAAACAGATCATAAAATGATGGGATCTGGAAATGCCAATAATGCAGAAACCGAACATTAGATTGGTAAGAAATTTGACAATGGTTGGAGACTGGTTAAGTACCACTAAGTACAGCAATGAACAAGATTGGTTTTCTAACAAGAGTCCTACAAGTATTATGAAGTTAACATATATTTTCATTTGTTTTTTCTAACATAATCATCAGTTGTTAATCAAACGGCCAGTATTGTCTGTACTCTCAGAAATGTGCCCTAACATTCGGACACCATTAGAACCAAAAGCACAAGGCCAACTAAACACACCAAAGTATATAGCTGGTTTTAGTTTAAAGATCATTTCTTTTTCCATGAAGTTGACAATATGTATTAATTAATTAACTATTTTTCCTTTTCCTTAGCCCTCAAACTGTGCCTGCAAATCAGTGTATGATTAATTTAATGACATGATCACTTGTCCTTGAGAAGGTAACATTTCCATGTGTGAAAAGTCAATTGGGTTTTAGGGTTTATGTATATAATACATAATGAGAGTGGTCAACAAGATTGATGAAGTAGTCGGTAGAGATTTCAATTATAAGTAAAATGAATTGGAAAATTCAATATAAAATATAAAAAGATAAATGGGTTTTTAAGAAAAAATTAAAATTTGGAAGAATATATGGGAATACTGCACATGAGTAAGGTGGTATCAATGACACATGGCAAAGAATTCATACTCAAATTATCTGGCAAGTCAAAGAAATTAGAGAGAAATTAGAGAGGAATAAAGAGAAGAGAAGAGATAGCGGAGGGGTGAGCATTCGATCGATTTGATTTAAAATTTAATTTAATTGAATAAATAGAAATTTAAAATTTTAGTGTTTATAAAAATCAAATCGAATTGATTTTGATCAGAAGTCGAATTGAATTGAATCGATCTGATTAGATTCAATTCAATTCGGTTTGTTTGATTTCAACTTTTAATAAATTTTTAACTTTTTATATTTTATTTTTAATATTTTAAAATTTAATTAAATAAAATATTTTAATTTTAATATGATCTAATTTTTCTATATTATTAAAAATAATATATTATTATTATTAATCCATTTAGTTTAATTTTTTTAATTTTTTTTATCAAAATCAAATTGAATCGAAATAATTAAAAATTTTAAAATGAAAAATCGATTCAAATCGTTATAAATGAAAAGCTAAACTAAAATTTTAAATTAATTTAATTTAATTAATTTTTTGTATTTAAACCGAATACCGCTGTCATGCTGATCAGTGATCAGGGTTGATGTAAAGTTTTTTTTTTCCTTTTATTTTAAAAGAGCAATTCTCTTGAATTAAGACCGTTAATTAGAAAGGAGAGATATTACCATCCCAGATATTTTTTTTAGTTATAAGTAACTATAGTACAATAACATCTGACGGTCAAGATGCAGCAGAGAGGTCAGAGGAGGGGCCGAGAGAGATCAAGGACATACACGTGGCATGAAGTAATGTAAAAGAAAATATAAAAATAGTTGTAAGAGAGTTAATTAATTAGGCATGGATCACCTGAAAGCAAAGCAGTTTAGTTGGATAATTAAGAAATGATTAATTAAGGCTAATTAAGCATTGACCTTCACCTGGTTTGTTGATATTTGAAACTTTGAAAACAAATTAAAAGAAAAAAGGTCACCGTCTCTCTCACCTCACCCTAACGGCTACTTTATACAAAAGGAAACAAGAGGTGGTTGACGTTGTAAGAATGAAGATGCATGGCGGGAAATGTTTCTATAAATACACCTAATCTTCCCTTGTTTTCATCCACCACACAACCAAACATAGCCTCTCTCTCTCTCTCTCTCTCTCTGAGCTTTAATTTAGTTGTGTTTCTTTGCTTCAATGGCGATTCCAGTGATTGATTTCTCTAAGGTGAATGGCTCTGGTGAGGAGAGAGCTCAGACAATGGCTCAGATAGCTAATGGGTGCGAGGAATGGGGCTTCTTCCAGGTTTTTCTTGTTTTCTTTCAACTGTTTCAGGAATTTCCTAGCATTTGATCACAAAACAGATCAAAGAAGAAGATTTATTATTATTATTATTATTATTATTATTATTATTATTATTATTATTATTATTATTATTATTATTGTAGGTGCACTTCAAATTCTGTAAGATTACGTAAAAAGATATTATATGATGAGTTATTTGATCTTGTGTTGCAGCTGGTGAACCATGGAATTCCAGAGGAGCTCCTGGAGAGGGTGAAGAAGGTGAGCTCAGAGTGCTATAAGCTGGAAAGGGAGGAAAAATTCAAGAACTCGAAACTGATGAAGTCATTGAAGGATATGGCAGAGAAGAAAAATGGTGAAAAATTGGAGAATGTAGACTGGGAAGATGTCTTCATTCTCTTGGACGACAACCAGTGGCCATCAGAAACTCCTGGATTCAAGTATGCATCTCTAATTATTACTTCCTATAATTATTTATGCATATGATCTGAATTTCTGACATCCATATGACAGAGAAACCATGGCTGAATACCGAGCTGAACTGAAGAAATTAGCTGAGAGAATCATGGAAGTAATGGACGAGAACTTGGGGTTACCCAAAGGATACATCAAGAAGGCACTCAATGGTGGTGAAGGAGATAATGCGTTTTTTGGTACAAAAGTAAGCCACTATCCCCCATGTCCTCATCCTGAGCTAGTGAACGGCCTGAGAGCTCACACGGATGCCGGAGGTGTCATCTTACTCTTCCAAGATGATGAAGTGGGAGGTCTTCAAATCCTCAAGGATGACCAATGGATTGATGTGCAGCCACTGAAAAACACTATCGTCATAAACACTGGTGATCAGATTGAGGTCCTGAGCAATGGCAAGTACAAGAGTGCCTGGCACCGAGTTCTGGCCGCTCCTAACGGGAACAGAAGGTCACTTGCTTCATTTTACAACCCATCTCTCACAGCCACCATAGCTCCTGCACCACAACTGCTGGAGAAAGCTAACCTGGAGACGAATCATGAAGAATATCCCAAGTTTGTGTTTGGTGATTACATGTCAATTTATGCAGAGCAGAAGTTCCTCCCCAAGGAACCAAGATTTCAAGCTGTGAGAGCTGTGTGATATGCAACTGGGTGCATTAATGTCAATTTTAGAAGATTAATATTACACCTATATTAGTTCATTTTCTTAAATTTTCATTAAAGAAAGTTTCTTTCTCTCAAACTATGTATGCGAAGGAGAGAAAAGAAACTGGGATAAAGTGTGTTTGTTTTAGATTGCTTTCCTCTTTGATTTGTTATGTAATGAGAAGGTTATTGATGTTTGCTAAGGGGTTTGATTTGTGCAATAGTGTCATATTATTCAACTATGGTTATGAGAAAAGAGTGGTTTCTTCCTCTTTATCATAATATCTTGAGCTGCAACTGCAAGAGTTTGAGAGTAGATGAGTCAACTGATATCCACTAAACTGTGGAAGTTTGTGTTGCGAATCTTTACTGTGTTGTCTGGTATAAGAAAACAAAACTGGCTGGTTACCTCTCAGATAGAGATCAAGGTCATAAAAATGCTTACCTTATTTGTTGGGAAAAGTTGAAAAGGACAGGTGAACATGCAAAGTATTATTTAAGTACAAGATGATTAACGAGTTATTAGTTTATGTGTTATATGAAATTTATTAATTCATCACTCAATTTTTAAAAATACATTAATTGTTTGTGAATTTAAATTATTAAATATTTTTAAAAATATTTAAAATACTTTTAATATGAATACACTAATTAGTAGACTTTTTAAAAAATTAAAAAATCAATTAATAAATTTTTTCAAACTACAAATACTAAATAGTAAAATAGTTATTGGCTAAAATTAATTAAGAGACTAATTAGTAAAAAATTTATTAGTTAAAATTAATTAAGAGATTAATTAGTATATTTTTAAAATATCAGAGATATTTTAATATATTTTTTAAATAAAAAATCATATTTTTCTATAATATAAAGATTAAATAATAACTTTTTAAAATTTATTGGATAAAATTTTAAATTTATATTTTTCTATAATATAAAGATTAAATAATAATTTTTTAAAATTTATTGCATAAAATTTTAAATCTAAACAAATTAAGTTCAAACTAATACAAGGTTACTTGATTAGTCCATCGTTTTGAATATATTATAAAATCAAGTTCAACTATAAAACTTGACTGAGCTTGAGCCAATCAAGTTCCAAAAGCTCGAGTTCACTAATTTAGAAAAATTAGTGTGACATACTATTTGCTTGATTCTCCCATATGTGATAGGGTTTGATTTGTTCATGGGTGGTGGTTATTCTTTGATCTAACGAACTGTCTAACAGACTTTGCCAAAAACAAACATGTTTGCAGTCAAAGAGCATGACTGGCATTTTAAATCAGTGGCATTGAATTTGTCTCGAGAATATTATAAGTCTCAAGCCATTTAATCTGAATAAAAAAAGTTCACAGTTCACACCTTCCCTTCTTTTTTCCTGCATACATGACCTACAAATTAATAAGAGATGTTACCAACTTTCATTTCATCATAAAAATTTATATATGACTCAATCCCTGCAATGCCTATTTGATATACAAAACTCGTAGCCAAGTAAGCATTCAATGCTGTAAATTTGCTTATAAAAAAGAAGCAAATCCCAGTCCAAGGACAAGCAAGCTTCTATAATGAATCGAATATTCCTATGTGTGTCATCATACTGATCTGGCAAGAAACCCATTGTAAAAGAATTCAATGTATACCTCACTGTCATTACAACATTTTCAATTACCGAAATTTTTGTTCTATTCATGTCCAACTTCGAAGATTCTTGAGGTGCCTCCCATACCATACTTTCAGGGTAAAGGCCCAACCAAGAAAGGCCAGAGACAAAACATCAGTTGTATATACAAGGAAATTGCCTGTGTCACATGTCCTACACTGCCTTTAAACTCAGTTTTTTCAATTTTTATATAGGTGGACCTTCCACTCTCTCTCTCCTGAACATTCTCACATAACAATAAATTAAAATGTCATATGGAAATAAAACTATAACTAAGCATTGGTCAATCAAGTTTAGATCTAGAGGAGCTGTGAATTATATTTTATATCAATAATTGTTGACCCTATGTAATACAATGATTCATCTGTTTTATTAAAAAAAGAAAAGGGCAAACCCTTCACATGGGATCCTATGTTGTGATGAATAGCATTTAACTCAAGTATTAGTAAAATTTTCTGTGGTTCTTTTATAATTTACAATCTGTACAGTAATTTACACAAACCTCAATCGTGTAATGGAAAAGGAATAGGCTTCTTTTCAGTTTCAGAACTTTCAAAGGGCCTTCTGATCTAGCCTCTCATTCCAGTTCAGGCAGCGAATCAAGCTGCGAAACCAATCTCCTGTTTGGTCAGATTTGTTGACTGTTGGAAGTGGGTGCTGGCTCATATATATACGGACAGAATCCCCTCTTGAAAGTTGTTGCCTTCTCTTCCCATCAAAAGAAACCCATGCATTGCTTCGAGCATCCTCTGGAATCTGTCCAATGCCAACAAATGTTTAAATTGTCTGGCTAAAGAATATGTCCATATGGAAAATGATTGCAAAAACAAAACTTAAGACCTTTAATTTACCTTTAATTCAAGCCTTGCAGAATCTGGAAGTATGACTGGCCTAAATGAGAGAGAGTGCGGACAGATTGGGGTAAATAGCATGCAAGGAACATTTGGATGCACCTGCATTTGGATAGTGCATTTCAATATGTTGTTTATCCATCAAAATTTACTAGTGACAAAAAGCGTCAACTCATTTCACAAAAAAAAAGGGCATTTGTTTTCAAAAAATGACATCATTGAAGAAAATTCAAGGCTTTCGAGTAGAGAAAATACCTCTCTCTCTCTCTCTCTGTGTGTGTGTCTTTCTCTCTATCTCTTCTCAATATCACTTCTTATTTCATTTATTTCAAAGAATAATCCTCATCAAATTTATCAATAACACATGCACGTTAATATTGGGAACTTTATAAATAAAAAAGTTGACACATTAATGCCAGACCAAAGGAAGCTTATGAAGCATTGGTTTAATTAAAAAGGAGAGCACGTTGTGGAGCTTGACTTGGATACAGATTAAACTCTCATATTTTCATGGCGAGTTAGGGCTTGTAAAAATTGAAGAATCTGGAGGTGCAAGATTCATAGGTTTTATCAGGAAAGAGGACGACTTTTGAGAAAATGCAGTTTGATTTGCTGGAATCACAAGCCCAGGTTATAGGGTTGGCTGAAGCAGGAAGATACAGGGTTTCAAAGGTTATTGTGTAAATTTAATTTATTGAAGATTCCAGGACGGATACATGCTGAGGATGTTATTGTTTGAATGTTGCAAGGATGTAGGAATTAGGAAATTGAAGATTTTACATTTAAGTTTAGGACATCCACAGTCAAGTAAACAGTCCCCAAGGAAAAATAGCCAGATAGATCCACTCAACCATGTAATCAATAAGCAAAAGCCTTCTCTCCCACTTTCAGTGCAAGGTTACGTAAAAAACTACTAAACATACACATGTCACGCTGACATATTAGCAGTCTGGTTCCAAGAAGGCACAACGTATTTATCTAATGAAGTCTTTGACTCAATAAACACATACCCTTATTGACCCCCCCAGAAACCCTCATAATGCAGGATCCTTATGCTCTGGGGACAACAGTTTTTGTCTTTTTATTGAAGACTTGATAGCAGCACAATAGAGATAAATGGAGAGAGACAAGTGGACCATATACAATTCAGTAAAAATTCATCTCAAACTTCTCAAACAATCAGTTGTAATACTTCTTGAACCACATCAATGTAATCATAAATTTCCTGTAAATCTAGATGAAATAAGAATTCCCGAAACTAAGACTGTCATTCAGTTTTAGACTAGTTAACCCAAAACCCTTTTTCCCAGCCTGAAATTTTAACCCAAAGCCTTTTTCGCAATAGCTTTATGTGAGCTGAGTTTAGTCAAGAAAATTCAGGCTGAGCCAAATTTGTTCAAAGAAAACAAGCTAAATTGAAATTTGGGCCAAGCTTTATCCAGCTCTTTTTGGCTTGGCTGCTTAAATGTAAAGCACATGTGTGCGCGTGATATTAAAATATAAAGAAAACATTTCAAAAATTTAAATAAAACTAGGTAAATGTACCATGGAACCTCCTGCAGCTGTAGAGTAAGCAGTACTTCCGGTAGGTGTGGCTATTATGACTCCATCACCTTGAACCTAGAAAACAAGGTATTCATCAGACCTAAAAAAGGAAACATAACAGAAGACATGAGAACTTATATATATATATATATATATAAGTACAGAGTACAACATAAGCAGCCATTGCTGCAAATAAACCAAGTACGAAGCAAAGTTCTGGTGAGCCACAAAGCAAGGTATCTGCCCATCAAAGGCAAGGGAACAACCGAAAAATGATTTAAAATGTCTTTTAGGATGTGAAATTTCAAACCTCACCTTGGTTATAAGTCGGTCATGTTCATAACATTCAATCTTAGAAAGATACGGATTAGAACCCCGGTCAACAACCACCTCATTTAGGACATCGAAAACTTTCCCAGGAACTGCTTTACCATTGCGAAATATTTCACAGCGGAGGCGCATTCTAAGGGTTATATAAACACCATCCAGTGTGTTATTTCCATGAATGACTCGTCTTAAGTCCTGCTTGAAGTCTTCAAACTATATCAAGAGAAAAAGAAAAGGCAACAATCAGCCAAATGATCATTTATGAAGTAAAACACAGAATAAAAGATAAGAGATAAACTTGGAACTTACACTGTGAGAAGTGAGAAATCCAAGAGATCCAAGATTAAAGGATACAACAGGGGGAACAGCACCTCTAAATAAATTTGATGCATGGAGTATAACCCCATCTCCCCCCAAGCATGCCACAAAATCAACCCTTTCATGAAGTTCACTGCATCAGGAGCATCAGAAAGACATAGATTGCCAATGAGACATGAAGAACAATTTTTTTTTTCAAACAAAAAAAAACACATCAATATCACTGCTAGGGGCGAGCACTATCCATTCTGAAACTAAATTTCGAAATTCAGAATTCACTTTCGTTTGGATTTCTCAAAGATTGGTTTATTCAATTAGGTTTTCAAAGGCAACAAATCAAAATAACCAAAATTTAACAAAACTGTGCATTTTATTTCTAGGCTTAGGATTAATTACTTTCCTTCCTCATGGCAAATGCCGCCCACCCTCTGCCTATATTGATTGCTCTCTCAAAAAGACTCTTTCCCCTCTCATCATGGACCCTCTCGATTTCCCCTCTTTGTTCCATTTTTCACTCTCAGCTTTCAAATACCAATCACCTCTCTATCTCTGGATCAAGACAAAGTCAACTTACCTCAAACCTCAATTGACTTCCAAGCATTAATAGTTGAAAAACATAGGCCCGATGCTAGAAGCTACACGCAAATAATCTCCCATCAATAAAATAATTTCTTTCTTTTAAAACCCTCTCTTTCTAAGCCCAACATTTGCTCTCCCTCCAAAATCCATAAACTCTTTTACTTTTTAATCCATCCCGAAATCCTCCAAATCCCAATCTCTGATCCTTGAGGTCAAAGTTGACGTCTTCATGAAAATCACTCCCAACCTAATTCCAATTGTTGTTGTTGCCAAGGTAGAGCCCAAACATGAGGATGTTTTTGTTGTTGTAGTGATTGATGAATTCTCATTTGTAATTTGTAATCATACAGCTGATTTCTTTTATTTCTTGAATTTATTTCTAGTGGCTAACAAAATTGTAATTTGGGTTCCATGTACATGTTGTGGTTTCCCAGAAGGATTTTTCATATCCACTTATACTTGGTTGAGTGCTATATAAATTAAAATTTTTCATCCCCTTTTTCAGTGCTATATAATTAAAATTTAAGGTTTTCCAGATCACCTTCTTTGGTACTGTTTCTCATCCTATTAGATTTCGTTTATTTAATTTTTCACATTTTTGAACTGACCTGAACCAAACTCACCCCTAGTATTGGATAGATCCAAATTTACAGTACCTGGTATCTTGACTGTAAAAGGTCTGAATAAATCCGAACCCTGGGATTCTAGCAAATATGTCATGAACTTCAGGTTCAACAAGCACATTCATTTTCTCTTGGTGACAAAGGTAAGAGGCAACCTGCACATTGGATAGAGAACATGTAGAATGACTGGATGCAAATAACTAAATAAGGTGATCTCAGTTATAGTCACAGCCACCAATGAATATATAATTCATATATCTTCCAAAGGAAATAAAAGAAAGTGGGATGTCAACTTAACTACTTATTTCATGAAAACGCATCCCTTCCCAAGAAAACTAGACCCATTAAGATCATATTGTCATTGAGGTGACCTCTAATTATGAAGAAACATCACCAAATATTCAAAGGTGATTAAGAGAACAGATTATGCTAAGGATTATAATTGGCACTCATATTCAGTGCTTCATACAGTTCCAGTGGATTTGATCAAGAGAAATTGACTAGGATTAACCCTGGGAATGAGAGTCTACCTAGCCAAAATCTGTCAATATTTGCTTGGCCACTATACTACAGTGAAAAATTCACTGCATGAAAATGAAATGCAAAGACCTCTACACATTCTCACTAAAAGAATTGAGTATAGGCAACTTCTTCATAAGCTAATACATAAAAGTGAGACATTGTACACATAAACCATTTTCTATAACCGTGTAAGCTGACAAGATCTTGATTCCCAACCTAAGAAAATTGATCTATTCAATTCTGAATTTAAATTCCTAACTGAGATTGGATTGTTAGGAAGAAAAAGAAGGGAAAAAAAAACATAGAGAAAGATAACACCAGATTAAAGAGAAATCAATAGAAATTTCTTGTTATCCATTCACATGTTCTTCCTTCAAAGCTCTTATATGCAATTTCTTCAGTTTGAATCTCAATCAATGACTGATTAACAACTTGTAACACACAAGTTACATCAGCAACAAACTTGTAAACAAATGACATAAGCAACTAAACAATCCTACATGCATTCTCTCTGAGTTCTCTACACAAGCATAATGAGAAAGCATTTACCAAAGATTTGCTATCACATAGCCACCTTTGCTATTCAATTTAATCTGGAACCATTAATCTGGAAAAATTAGATAAGCATAAGGTGTGACTATCTCATGTTTACGATACACCTACAATCCTCCGCTGTTTAAAACTAAGGCCAGTTGAGAAATATTAAACAGATGAATTACACACAAATACCTCAGGCCTTGCAACTCACATGGTGCATTATCAATTTCAATAACAGTAATGAACAGCAAAATTTACAGAATTTTGGTTTAGAAAATCACTGAATTAAGAGAGAGAATTTCTTTTAACATTACTGCAAAATTTTGAATGATACCTCTTTGGCTTCTTCCATGAGTTCCTGCCCCAGTTTCTTCAACAGCAATACAGTCTTTGGTGTTGATTTCCACATAAGCATCTGTTGCTGAGTACTAGGATGAGTGAAGGCCAAGGAAGATTCAGTAACCTTTTCTCTCGTACAAGAAAAACCATCTGTTCTTACCAAAAACATTTCTGCTTTTCTTCTTGACTGCACTCTTACAACACCGGTTGCAGAAGCACACATGTCTCCTTCAATTGAGCCCATCTCGTCATCACTAAAGCCTGATTTCACTCCATTTTTTGTATGAACCTCCTCAACATATTTGGAATCATGCTTATTTAAGCTGCCCTTCCAAGTCGCATTGACATTAGTTTCAGGAACAGAATATATCTTCTCTTCACCAAATGCATACAAATCTGACTCAATAGATGCAAGACTACCGCTTTTCAGATGACTCTGAGTTTCGACCGAAGAGCTCTCAAGTTTTGAAGATAGATTTTCAATACTAACTGATCCATTGGATCCTTTTGTCTTCTCAAGCCCTGACACATCGTCAGTGTTCACAATCTCACTTGTTTGCACCATTCTAACACGTTTTTCTCTTGAAAAAGGCAACTTGTTCGACTTAATAAACTGATAATTCGAGTAAGTGGGAGGCGAGATTCTTTTAGTCCTAAAAAATCTGGACATCTCTGCTTTGGAGAAGATATCACAAGGAGGAATTTGAGCCTTTAGAGGATCTGTTTCTCTGCAAATGTTAGCTGAATATCTTCCAACATTATCAAATGTTTTTATGAATGTTGTGCCCTGATCAGAGACAAGATCGTTGTAGGCCCCATTAAGGCTTTGGTCCATTTCATCCTTAATTTGAGATATGACTTCATGAGACACTCCATTTGAACCATTAAGTTCATCGACAACCTCTTGCAGTGATCCATTTTTCTGTTCCAGGAGGGACTTCTCTCCTGCAATAGAAGGTGCCTGGAATTCTCTGGTTTCATTTGTACCTTTTGGCACCATATCACTGGGAGTACTAAAGTAAGATGCACTACGTGTCATGTACTGCCTCCATCTGGAGATCATTGCAGAAGTCCTCCATGCCCCTTCTTTACTGTGAAGATATATGGGCCTTTTGCTGCAATCTGAAACCAAAGATGCAAACTTTTCAACCTGCTCCACTGAAGGTGCTGTCCTAACTTCAACAGGGATTTTAATCAATTCAACTTTCCCAGACAAAATAGCAGCATCTACAGCTGCTTGATAAAAGTTATCCTTTATGGTTTCTGCTCTGAGATCTATGATAGTCTTGAATCCTTTCTCCACTAACCAATTCAAACTTTCCTCTGTCACCTGACCACCCCTGTAAAAGGCAACTTCAGAATTTCTGGCTGCTGTTTCTTCTTTAGAAGTAGATAAATAAACAGGATTCCAATTTGCAAACAGTGTATGACAGGGATAATCATCATAACGGGGGAAGCCAGCATCATAGCATACATTCTTCAGCCTCTGTAGTTTCCTCCATACATCCAAGCTCCGATCGTCATCAAGTGTCAAATAGTTTTCAAGAGCAACATGCAAACTCTCACAACACCTTTTCATTTCACTCCTAAAAATGGCAAGTGGCGGAAGCTTATCCTCCATCATGCTTACGTCTGTGGCATGAAAGGAATTCATGACCGAAGATCTTCCAGAAAGAACATCCCTTTTTTCTTTATTTAAAAGTGATAGCATGCAACCAAGCACGGACACTATTTTATCTTCCAACAATGGTTTTTCCTCATAATCATATGAAACACTACATTCCCCTGTCACAGGATTACATAATGCGTCCATCAATGCAGTATGAAGCCGTTCAGATGTTCTGAATATTCTACAATACGCCTCAACTTCAGCAATATCTCCAGGAACTGGACCAATCCAAGGCAACTGTGACGGATCATGGGACTGGACAACATTTTAATAAGAATATAGACACGTTAGTCTAGTAAAAACAAATTGGGATAAGGCCGTCTATATATCATTATAATTTCAATTTCAATTTCGGCAAGCATTCAAGGTGAAAAGTTGAGCTCTGGTTTTCATTTAATTTAAAGTGAATTTAAAAAATAAAAATAAAAAAAGAAAGAAAGAAAGATCACTACAACCTGAATTTGAAATTCGATACATGAAACGAACTACTGCCAGAAAAGGTGGGGAAAGAAAAATCCAGCATTGTTGTTGACATTATCAAACGATTTAAAAACAGAAAAACGAAACCCACAACCGAAACGCTCTTCCTAGATTTGCTCATACACTACGTAGCACTCTCAAATCACTCGGTCATTTTATCAAACATCAAAGACTAAACAAACAAATCACAAAGATTCTTCACACAAACACAAAATCAGAGATAGAAAGGGAGTAAAAAGAGAGAAAATGACCTGAGAGTCCAAACCCAAACTCAAGGAGAAAGCCCTTGACAAGTCCGCACTCACAACAAGCTTAGGCTTCCTCTTCAACCGCTCCTTCCTCTGTAAATCAACTCCAAACCTAAAACCCACGAGGTGGGCATCTCTGCTAAGCTTATACGAACATAGACACGGCAGTAATCCGGTGACAGGAGACAACCGATTCATGTCGACAATGGACACGTGGCACGATAAGAGACATGCCACCATATGGAATCAATTCCAGTGCATTTGATTACAAAATTTTCACCTCTATTTAAGGGGAAAATTAACAATCTTGTTGAGCTGGGACAAAAGGGAAATATAAGAAGGGTGTGTTTGGATGATGGGAAAGTGATGGGCAGCAAGGATGTGGATAATATCGTTGGGAAAATGGCGGGTGGTGGAACTGGATTGTATAGTTAGAAGAAGAACTATTGGGATTTTGGAGGATTTTATTGGCGCATGTGGTGCTGGTGGATTTCTTCCTTTTCCTTCTTTTTCTTTTGTTTTGTTTCGTTTTGGCTCATTTCCTTTTCTTTCAAAGCTGTCGTTTTGATTTGATTTCTGAAATCTGATTCGATACCCATTATTTAATTCTCAGTTAATGTGCTGTTTAATATTTAATTTCATTTACTCATTTCTATATTTATCAATTTGGGAATCATTTCTATATTTGTATTGATTTTGGGAAAAAAAATCAATAATACTTTTCTCTCTAAAATATCGTGTCCGGAAATGTTGCTATATTTACCCATAATACATATAAAAATATTTTTATTATTATAAAATAATATTTATTATTAAAAAATAATATTATATTAAATAAAAACTTATTTAACCATTGTATTGATTTAATTAGTTTAAAATTTTAAAAATTAATTAGACTTTTATCCATATTTATACAGTATATTATCAAATGTAACCTGAATGATTCCCAGCTTCATATTTAATATTTATAATAATATATGAAGACATATAAATGGATCGTTTTGGATCTTGCTCCATAAAATTTTCTCCGTTATCTACCCCCACTTCCCTCAGCTTTTTGTTTGGATGCATGGAAAATAGAGAGGAAGCAAATAAATTGGAAAAAAAATGGGTTAGACATTTTCTCGTATTCAAAATGGAAGGAAAAATAAAAGGGAAATTTATAATTTAATTACTGAGTATTGTCATTATTAATAAGTCAGCCACTGTATTTTTAAAAATTTATTAAAACATTCTTATCTTTTTTTTCCGTCAATAAAATAGTCATTCCGTCTATTTTTACCTTTAAAACTATAGTACAAGACCAAATTACCCCATTTTTTTCCTCCTCCTCTTCTTCTTCCTCCTCCTTCTTCTTCATCATTATCATCATCTTCTTTTTTTTTTTCTTTGAGAAGAAGGAGGAGGGACTATTTCGTTGACGAAAATAAACGATAAGAACATTTTAATAGATGTAAGAAAAGATATGAATTATTTTATTGATGAAAAAAATAATAAATACGTTTTAATAGACATGATAAAATTTAATGACATTTTAATAGATTTCTGAAAATAAAGGGAGAGACGATTCCGTTGACGGAAAGAAACGATAAAGAGAGACTATTTCGTTGACAGAAAAAAATGATAAGGACACTTTAATAAATATGAGAAAAGATAGGAACTATTTCATTGACAGAAAGAAACGATAAGAACGTTTTAATATATATAAAAAAATATAAGAATATTTTAATAAATTTTTAAAAATATAAGGACTGACTTGTTAATAATAGCAATATCCAAAGACTAAATAAAGTGTTTTATTTGATGATAAAATTAGATTTTAAAAATTTTATCTCTCATCTTTTATGTAATTTTAACGGAAAAGAGAATAGAATGACTATTTCGTTGATGAAAAGAAAAGACTATTTCGTCGATGGAAAGAAAAGACTATTTCGTCGTTGACGGAAAGAAATGACTATTTCGTTAACGGAAAGAAAGAACTATTTCGTTAAAGGAAAGAAAGAACTATTTCGTTAGAGGAAAGAAAGAACTATTTCGTTAATGAAAAGAAAGAACTATCTCGTTAATGGAAAGAAAGAACCATCTCGTTAACGGAAAGAAATGATTATTTCATTGACAGAAAGAAAAAATAAGGATATTTTAATAGATTTTTAAAAATATAGATACTGACTTGTTAATAATGGTAATATTCAGAAATTAAATTATAAATTTTTCAAAATAAAAAAGAAAAAAATTATTTTTTATTGCTATTTCTTTTCTAATTAGAGGGAACAAAATATCAAATTTAGAAGAAAAAGTGTACTTTATATATCAAAATTACAAAATATTTGCCACTCTTAAATTTAATATATTTAATATATAAAATAGAATTATAAATTAGTTATATATTTTTTTTCCCTCGTCTTATTTTCCTATATTCTCCAACAAGAAAATAACTTATTTTCATTTTCTCATCTATTTTCTTTATAACCAAACTTTAACAAAAAAAAAAAAAGAAAATACTTTTTATTTTTATTATTTATTTTCCTTCTTCCCTAAATTTTTTCCCAACGCAGAGTTTCTGTTTCTGTTTCAGCTTTACCAGCAAAGCATTAAATTTCGACTTCTCTGCCCAATAGATAATAGGATTATCCAGATATTAAACATCAGAAAAGGAACAAGAAGCTCAAAAACAACCAAGCTTTCAAGTTAAACGACAAAGCAATGCATTAATCGCATAAGAAAAGTACAGCATTCTGCCATCTCCTATTTCAAGACGAAACTCTAATTAACAACGCACCATGCAACACATAATTACAAAAATGGTGGCAATTGGCTGGTCAGAATTACTAAAACCTGCTAACAGACAAAACAAAGAAAAAGACAGCTTTGTAACACAATTACTTCTATGGTGTAAACTTCCTAATTAACTATATCAGGTCAGCTAAGACTGTTCCAAACTTGAAGCAGGCAACTGAAGGTTTAACTTTTGAGAAAGACCTGAAGCCTGCCTAAGGGACTTGTTTCTTTCTTCACTAGATTGGCAATGCAACTTCTCAGATAGGAAATGAGTTTCGTCCGATTCTTGTTCCGACTTCCTCTTGACTTTTTTCTTTGTCAATGCACCATCTACTCCCATCTTTGCCTCGTCAATAGGATTGCTTGAACTCCCTTTTGGCTTCTCCTGTTTTAGCCTGTCCAGGTTTGGCATGTTCATTGAAGGACTTGATGCCTGAAGAGCTGCTGTTGATGAATTTGGAACAGGCTTGCTGGCTAAACCCAAAACAGGACCACCTGTATCAGTAGGTAACCTCTCTCGCACATATTGTTGCTGAGCAACAGAACCAGCCTCAACTCGAGCAATCTCATCCAATCTAGGAGCCAACATCTTTTTTCTCTTAATTTTCTCCTGGTCCTAAATTAATAAACAAAAGATGCAAGCCACCAGTACGTTCAAACCCATGGTTCCTTAGAAATACAGAAAATAAATGACATTTCAGAATGTTCTATAAAGAGTGTAAAGGGTCCCAATGATCATAAAATTTTCAATGTTAAAACAGCAAGCATCACCGATTCAAGTAATACAAAACAATCCTAATGAAAGTAATACCAATAGATGCCACAGAATGATCACGGAGAAATGCTAAGGACAGTCACCTTTTTAAGTGATTGTCCAACACTATTCATCCTATTGGTTGAAAACAATCCTAATGAGAGTAATACCAATAGATGTCAAGCGACTATCCATAGTATTTCTCAAGATCACATATGTAAGACACTTCATTCCTGGTTCATCTTAACTCTCAACTCATTTTCAAGGCCCAGCTTTGATGCTTTGCTTCTATGTTGGAGGAACTGCTATCAAAATTAGGGAGATAAGATCTTGTGCACTACTTAGAAGTTAAGCATTTGAACAATCGCCATCCACCAACCATCGCCAACAGAAATATTAAGGCTTTGTTTGGAACGATTCATTTTACAAGAAAAGAATTCAAATGAATTCTTATAAAATCATATATGATTTTAATTCCCTCTAAGTTATTAAAAAAAATTGAACTTTTTTCATTCCAAACAATAGAATTGATAGAACAGAAATCATTTGAATTAAATTTTTGTGAAATTCTTGATTCCAAATAGGGGTAGCGAATTCTAGTTAAAGTCAATTAATGCATTAAAGGAGAGGAGTTAGGTGAAAACTTATGTTCCAAACATAAATTTCTCATCAATATTGTTAAATTTGGATTAGGACTAACTCACCCCAAAAGCTAACTTAAGGGGAGGAATGTCTGTGACCCGTATAAGGGGCACATTATCTATTTCCACAACCGATATGGGATTCAACTAACCTCTTACGCCCAGAATTTTTACTGGTGCGTGACATATTTATGGGAGGCCCAACATCAAATGGGAGGCTCTGATACCATGTTAAATTTGGATCAGGCCTAGCTCACCCCAAAAGCTAGCTCAAGGGGAGGAGTGCCTATGGCCCATATAAAGACACATTACCCCTTTCTATAACCGATATGGGATTCAACACGCCCCTCACGCCCAAAATTTTTACTGGTGCGTAACATAAATATCAATCTAGCAATTACAATGAACATTCACATAAGAGAAATTTAAAAGGAGAAGTGGGTGGGTGAGTGAACCTTATGTACCTTGTGTCTGCTGTACAAGGACCTTCGTCTCTCTTTTGCCCTACAAATTGCACGCTTGATCCCATGGTTGTCCATGAAACCCCTTGGCCATAATTGTGCAAGCTGGATAATGGATGGAATCTAAGTGTCAAATGTTATCGCAAACATTAAGAAGGGTAAAGAAGAAATTTTTCCATAGAAGAAAAGAAGAAATTTTTTCATAGAAGAAGTTTCCCCTTTTTGGAATTAGGAGAGGAAGAAGGGTAAATATCCAGGTAAAAGGAGGCCTTAATGGATAAAAACTTTTCCCTTTTTGGAACTAGAGGAAGAAGGGCAAAGCTCCGGGTAAAGGAGGCCTTAAAGGGACATGACTTCAATAGAATGAACACAAACTGATCAAACAAACAAACAGAGAGTAGAGGAGAATAGGACAAAGTTTGGACCAATTCTAAGCACTAGCATCAATAAATAGTAAAAAGGTTTCAGCATGGAGGGGACAACAGGGAGGAGTCACTTGCACCATTCCATTTCAAATGGTAAATACTAAGAAAAGCAAAACATTACCTCAACATACAACTTCCTAACTTGAGGGCCAGCATCTTCATCCAGTCCCTAGAATCATCAAAAGATAAAGACTAAAGAATGAGATAATTAAGTAAATAGATTTCCCACAGATGAGCAAGACATTTCAAGGATGGACATTGCAAGCAGGTAATATATCATTACATCAACAAAAAGGTCATAAAGATCACAAATTTTGTCCTCCAACATAGCATCCATGCTAAATTTTCTTTTAAGGGCTCCTTTTTCCCTGGAAGCAATCTCTTGGAAGTCATCAGGTGCTCCAGCTTGTTGCTCCAATGCCTGAAAAAGTGCGAACAAATAATTCACGCTCATCATTGAGATGCCATAAAAATCATGTTTTTTGTTATATTAAGATTTCAATACCAATAAAAGCATCAGCATGTGAAGAAAAATCACCATTCAACATTTAAGATAATCACTAAGTACCGAATACAGTTCACTACAGAGACCAAAAAGGCTGTTAGCTTTACTGAATCAGGTAGCTCACTGAAATCAGCGAGTAAATACAGATTCGGGTAGCTCAGAAAAATCATCAGAACAAAAAGGTCTCTCTAATGAAAAACCCATTCCATTTGAGAAAAAGAATGGCCAAATTGAAAAAAGGAAAGAGAAGGGGTGGACATGGGTGTCAAGTTTCATAAATAATTATTTTTAGTCAATTTTCATCCATGCTACATATACCAGCAACTGCTTCTCAGTATTAACTCGTCTTCCAGCCTCCTCCTCTCACCAACCCCTACCACTTGTCCTTCAACTCAGCTAGCCTTCTCCCCATCCTCCTCTCTTACTTCCATATCGCCTTCCTCTTCTTTAAGTGCCCTAACATCCTCTTCCTCTATCTTTTATTTTGCCCTGTCTCTCCTAATCTCAAACAAATAAAATTCACCATCATGTCTCATCATTTTTCATTTCAGTAAATATTTGTTATGGAAACCTTGTTTTCTAATATCCTTCATTGTCATGGTGTTTATTGTCACATTGGTGTTAAAAGCAAATGTCCTCGCCAATATGTACTGATTTGACTGGTTCACCAATTCCAAATGCTTCTTCATGGAAACAAATAGAATTTGAACCTAGCTATGGTATTACCCACTAAATCTGGGTGGTACAGCCACACCAAGACTCGTTCACTCTGTGTTCACAACCTAAAGTGTAAAGCCAGTGCCATTTAGAGAGAGAGAGAGTGAATGAGAGAAAGCGAGACAACAACTTATTCATCATCCTACTATAAGAGAGAGTGAATGAGAGAGAGAGAGACAACAACTTATTCATCATCCCACTATAAGAGGAGGCGGAGATTCAACCAACATACCTTGGAATCTGAAGAAGGGCCACATGTCTTTATCATCTCAGCGACTTCTTTCTTTATTTGTTGGAACCTATCATCTTTCTCCTGCTTTGCAGACAAGCCCATGTTAATCATTATTTTTAAGTTCCTCTGCAACAACAAAAAAAAAGATTAACTCAAGTTATGGTAAAATATTTTATATAAGCCCCAAAAGAAAAATGCAAATGCACATAGAAAAACATGACAGTACAATGAAACAAAATAATACCAAAATAAAACCTTCATCTTCAATAAATAGAAAAACAATATCAACATTTGACAATCAGAGCTTCATTTTTTTAGTTAAATTAACATGTTCCACTGCATTTATGCCACGGAAGCATATTTGGTCTGATAGAATATAGTAACATCAAACAAAGAGCTTAAGATTAGGCTGTGTGACTCAAACAACACACAAATAAACTAGCAAGTAGGGTTACAGAAACAATTAGGACCATAGCAAGCTCAGAAATCTGAAAAGTAATTTGAGACAAATCAACAGTCCATTGTCAAAGATATTCACAGAAAACATTAATAGGCCATATCATTTTTATTAAAAAAATTGTTACTTGAGACTGGTTTCCAGAATCTAGATTTAATTCTAATATGATTTGGTCAAATCAGAAACAAAATAAAGGGAATTGCCAAAAAAGCAATTGTACATCCAGAAGAATGAGAGAGATAGAGAGAGTTATCACATTGCAAAGTGCAAACACGATGCTACATCGAAAACAACCAACTAAAACCAGCTAGTTGAATAAGTCACCATGAGATATCAGGGAGAAAGATAAAAGAACTGACATAAAAGCATTGAGACATATCTTCATTTTCTACAGAAAGATACCTTGAGTGTTCTGAGCTGTATTAAGTGACCAAGAATGCTCATAAGGCGATTGAGTAACTCCTTAGATACTTTCCCTTGGCTTGCCTGCTGCAACCATTATGATATAAAAAAATCTTATATTTCCTTGAGAGCTTAACTATAACTATCAAGACAAATAGTTGAGAGTATGAGTAGAATTTTAATCAGAGCACAAAAATCAAGGACTAAATTATCATGAAAATGCTAACAATCTACAGTACCGCTAGTCTTGCAACTTTGGCAAGCTTCTGCTTTATTTCACTGGGCAATCTCCTCTTGATTGCCTGGGCTGAGGTATCAGCCTCTTGATTTTCCAAAGCTGGTGGCCTTGCTGCAATATTTTACAACAGAAAGAAATTTGAATTTATAAAAAAGGCTCCTCAAAATATCATTTTACTATGAACAGAAGTTTACAAGGATTTTGGAGCTTACATTCAGCAACCATCTTCTCCAAATCTCTGATGGCATTTTCCAGCATTGAACCTTTGGGCCTAACACTAGAACCATCCTTTTTGTGGACTTGTGAAGGTTTCTGCAAAAAATTACATTCACAATCAAATGGAGACAATAAAGAGAGCAATTAACCCACATTAGCAGATATGAGAACAATATGATTCAAGAATTAATTTACGTGAAAGTGATAGTTCTTGTAATTTCAAAACCAACTTTCTACTCTACAAGATAGGAGTGTGTGTGCATGTGTTTGATAAAGTAAAGTCAACGACACACCATTAAGGTCCTTGAGTCCATACTCCAGACCAGATCTCTCAATGCAAAAGAAGAAGAAAAAAATTCAGAGAACCTACTGTTACTTGCATGGGCATCTTGGCATCTGGCATATTAAGATCAGGCAGTTCATGGACTCCATTCTTTTCTTTTGATCGAACTGATGGTTCAAGTTCATCAACATTGGTTACTGATTTTGCAAATTGCGACTTGGACTGTAGGTAAGCACTTTTATCATGATACTTCTGATGGGAAACATCCGAAGATCCACCTGCATCTTTCACTTTGTCAGTCAGGTTCTTAGCTAGGACCCCTCCAGCCTTTAGCTTTTCTATATCCTTAGGCTCTGCTAGAGATAAAGGAGCATCACCATTTGAAATTTTTATTGATGAAGATGGATCCAAATTCATTTTAATTTCAGCAGATTTCTTCTTAGAAGAAATTCCAGATGTATATGATAGACTCTGAGCCCTCACATCCTCATAGTTTTCACTTGTCACAACCAAATTTGGAGAGGGATTTGAAGAGTTCTTTCCCAGTGGTGATGCTATCTTCCCAGCTGCTGATTTACCCAGCTTAACTTGTTTATTTGATGTACGCCCATCATCACTCTCACCAGAGGCCTTGGTTAAATCCTTTCTTCGTCTTTTCTTCGCTTGCTGGTTAGGAACAACGATAGGTTCATTTCTTGCAAAAAGGAAACAATCAAATCAGTAAAGAGGGATCCTAAAGCCTCCAACTAAACGAGCAGAAATTGGCAAATATGAATTCACCCTTAAAGTGGAGCACATATAAAGCATCTCCACTGCAAAACCAATATCAATAACATAAACTTAACCAGGAGTCAACATATAAGTTCAGAAGATAAAGTTAGCAAAGGAGTTGGTGGCACCAAGAACTTGATTTGCTATAGGATCCATAAAACAAATCATCAACAATGATTACTTTGCATGTCACATTGACAACATTTAATTTCAAAAACACCTCTTACACCAATAGCAATAACTATAAACATATTCTGGCATTTACGAAGATGGAAATTAGAAAGAAATTTTGAAGCTAGTGCACTAATGCAGGAACTAAAGATAAATACAAAGTGAGAAGGACATATATTGTTGGTAATATGATGAAATGAAGGAATGAAAACATTGGATTACATAAGACAAACACTCTGAATTGGATTAGATGTGTAAGACAGGAGGAGAACCTACACATATCTTATTAAGTCAGAAAACAAGTTTTAAAGTTGACATTTATTTCATAAAGGCAAGTTCATGTGTGAGCGTTAATGAGTTGAAAATTTGTTGATTGTCAAAGTTCTATTACAACGTTTCAGGTTTGGGGAGGAGAGGTGATTGCTCAAGGATTTCTTCAAGCTTATGGATTCCCTGAGTACTGCACACAAAACTAGGATCCAAAGCACATCAAAAGAAGCGCTGATGTCCAATGGACCATCGACCAGACCTTGTGCAGAAAAACCAATAAAGAATATAAGATTCTACTATATTGCTATGGTACATAACACCACCTTTCAACACAAAACATAGAGAAAAGACCAGAAAGGATCCAAATGCAATGAGATTTTAATTAAGTCTCTACCATTAGTTGCTCCCATTTGAAAAAAAAAAGCCTGGACTCTAAATGGCTTGGTGGGAAACCAAAGGCTAAAGAACATAAAAAATAAAAAGCAATAAAGTTAATAAAGGCAACTTGCAATGGTAGAAGTACAAAAGAACGGTTAAAAGACAACTAACATGCGTTCCAGCTTTCCCCTGTTAACAAAGAATCCGTCGTGTTTTATTGCTGAATTGTCCACTTCAAAATATTCATCCTGTATACATGATTTCAAAGCAAACTGAGAGCCCAATTCAGACTAAACCTTGACAATAAGATCAGCATATTTACAGCTGCAAAATACAAATATAGAAAGGAATAAATATAGGAATCTGTCATGAGACACCAACCAGCTCAGCATCATCAATAAAGGAGTCATCTGTATCATATTGATCATCATCAGGAACATCCTTTAGATCTTCTTCATCGCTACTATCCTTACCCTGTTAAGAATTCAAACATGTCAGTTAAGATGATCCTATTATAGGAATAGCTTCCGGCACGCCTATTACAATTTTTACCACCCAATAACCAATTTGGTCCCAAGGTAAGGAATAACCTGTTACACAAAAAGATGTGGTAAATACAGCAAGAACCATGCCCATGACCCAAGTCAATTAATGAGGTTTTTTAAAGCCACCAGTGAGATACACACGAAATAAGTGCAGGATCATCATTATCAGTCATGTTCGCACATGCAATTCCAATGACATGTGCTCAGTTAATAAATCAAAGGCGAAAGGAAATATAATATGCATGAGATAGAGTATAACAGACCATGTAAAGTCGTTCAATCTTCTCAATGACAGCACTGAATCGATTTGGAGGAGGTGCCTCCTCTTCATTTTCAACTGGTTGTCCCTATGGAATGTCAAGCACGAGTAAGAATTCCCACTGAAAACTGAATTGACTACCGTGTACAACAACACTCACTAACAAGCATACAAAGGTTCCAACAAAGGGGCAACCCATTCAGTCTCCGTATTCATTTTCCTTCATTCCTTGCACTTTCTCAGCACCCAAACAAAACTTCCCAGCCCAAAAATGGCTACAGTTAAGTAGGACACAAAACTAAATACAGCTGAAAGGCACCACCGAACTACAATTTATTCCACATTACAACTTCATCAATAATTAAGACGAGCATACACATATAGTCATATACGCAATAAGATCAGATTGATGGGCTTACAGGAGCGAGGCGTGACTCAAGGTTGATACGCGCGTTGTCCGGAGGCGGGTCCAAAGTTGGTGCGGATCGACTATTGGCCTTGTTTGCGTCTTTCATAAGCTTCTTCCAAGACACAAATGTCGTCTCTCCGGGTCGAAGCTCTACTGTGAATATTTGCCTGTCACCTAATTTCACATACGACGGCGTTATCCTCGAAGACGTTTCCCCTCCACCACCACCACTAGTCCCTTCCTCCATTTGTCGTCTCACAGTTATAGAGTACGGATTTGAGAATTCGAAAATTTAAGATTCCACGAATATATAAAGGAATTTAAGAAAACCCTAGATATTTATTGAGAAAGAGAAATGGCGGAGCGTGAGCTTAAGACAGTTTTTGGGGGGAGAGAGCGAGAGCTGGCCTGATGCAAAAACCGTTTTGGGGGTTTAACTGGAAAAGTGAATTTCCATTTTAATTTTCTTGCGTTTTCTTTCCCGAGAAAATTTGAGAGAGGGGAAGGGAAAGCCGAAAAGGGCGGGTTGGTCTTGCCCCGTTCTAACTATTCCCCCTTCGTGCCCGACCCGGGATCTGAGCCCATTCCGTTGGTGGATTCGGTGTTCTCTGTTTTGAGCCCCATCCCTCAGGTCCTACTTATAGTTACTGACAACTTACAGATTCCAAATCCTTCAAGAGCTTTTACTTGCACACTATTCCAACTTCCTAAATCCAATCCAAAAGGACCAAACCCCTTGTGTGAGTTCGGTTTGATTTTGTTCTCTTTATACTTTGATTCTTTGTATTTAATTTTGCATTTTAATTTTTCAATCAATATTTAATTCAATTCAAAAGATCTGATTATACACTCTTAATTAATGAAACGTAATGCCATAATCTACTTCTGGAGTAATACTAATATGCATTTTAATTACTATAGAATAATAAGAAACGATTCCTTAATTAAAGGTTTCATCATTATTCTTTAAAATGTGAGCATATCTGTATTAAGAAAAACGAAAATCTAATAATCAATAGCACTAAAATGAGTAGTTGTACACTTTTTTTTATGTAGTTAAGAGTTTAATTCTTATTATATGAGTTAATCATTTTGATTTAGTGAAAAAAAAAGAAAAATTATTTAGGTTAATTTTACATAGCCATACTAATAGTGTCATGAATATATGACATGGCAAAACCTGTAATAATGTCATTGAAAAATATTTTTCATGGAAAATATTTTTCACATAAAAATTATTTTTTGTGAAATAAATAAAATTAAAAATTAAAAAATTTTAGGTTATATAGACCTAAGATATAAATAAATGAAATTTTATGACTGTTACGTGGATACCATTATAATTTTATACTAGATCCATATAAAATCGATCTAATTAAATTTTTTCCTTTTTATAAACTTAATTTGAATTTTACGTAGTCTATATCAGATTATGTGCACTAAAGGGTTTATCTCGATAGTAAATATATTTATTTGAAACTTAAAAGTTTTATTTTTAATATTTTAATTATCCGTACTCACGAATTTAGTTTGGTTACATATGCATTTGAGTAAATTTAAAAGATCTAAATATTACTTCCCCATCTCCATTTCCAAGAAAACAAAAAACATTTCAATCCTCCAACCCTTATAATATATATAAGATCATACAGTAAACAAAAAAGAAGAAATGCATCCATGGAGACCCCATTGGACAACTTATGGTGTTTATCATGCCACCAGCACCAACACTTATTGTAGGCTCAACCCTAGGCACTCTGTTTGAAGAATTTGACAGTTTGACTCAATTATTTTTTTTTTTCACTAAAGGTCACATGTATATGTAAAAAATGAGAATTGGGACCCTTTTACCTTTTTGACCCATTCTTGCTTAATTTGTTGAGAAGAAAAATCCATAGAATAATGGATTTGATGGTTAAGGTCCGATTATTATACCATATTTAGTTCCATGATTTGAAACCCTAGACATGAACACTATCACATACACTTGAGAAGTCTAAACCATGACAAGAACCCACTATGACATGCACAATAAGATCATTTTACGTATCAAATACAACCTAGTTATCTCCTGCCCTAATGTCTTGTCCAACATTTCTAAATTAATAAAACCCTATTTTCTAAACCCTAAACCTAAACCTAAACCTAAACTACTTGTCAATACAGTAGCATCACTCCCATTACCACATGGGAAGAGAAAAAAGACCAATGGGTAAGAAGGTGAAATAAAACTACCACAGCCAAATCAAAATATGGGATAAAAAGCAGTTGCGTTGCCTCTGGCCATAGCCCACAAACAAGCCCTTCCTTTCTGTGCAACTAAGAAAGTTTCATATCTTCAAACCGATAATAGCAAGCGTCTCTATTACTCTCTCTCTCTCTCTCTCTTTATAACATCTTTAATTCCTTATCTCTCTTTCTTCACATGTATCTCCTTTTACTTTGAAGGAAAGAAGAAGAAGAAGATGGGGAGAGGCAAGATTGAGATCAAAAGGATTGAGAACTTGAGCAACAGGCAGGTGACCTACTCAAAGAGAAGAAATGGGATCATGAAAAAGGCAAAGGAAATCACAGTTTTATGTGATGCTAAGGTTTCTCTGATTATCTTTGCTAGTTCTGGGAAGATGCATGAGTACTGTAGCCCTTCTACTACGTAAGAAGATAGTTTATGTTTTCTTGTTTCTTTTAAGGAGTTTAAAGATGGTTTCTGATGATTATGAATCTTTTTCTTTTGAAGGTTGGTTGAAATCCTGGACATGTATCACAAGCATTCTGGTAAAAGGCTGTGGGATGCTAAACATGAGGTGGGTTTTGTTTCTCTCTCTCTCTCTCTCTGATGATAGTTTGATCTCTTTGATGGGTTTTTGTTTTTGCTAAAAATATGATAAGAAACACAGTCTATGGATTCTACGACCAGATCTACAAATGGGATCTCTCTCTATCTCTGTGCTTGTCTCTCTGTGTGTTCATATATGTTTCACCATTTTAATTGTTGAAAAAGAAAAATAAGACTGGTATTGACTGTAGCATCTGCGTGTGAATAGATCTGGTAAAACTATGTTTACGCTTCCTTTTCCTTGCAAAATTTTAAAGAACAATTTAGATCAGAAGCAAATGAAATCATTTCCATAAATGGATCACTTTCTCCACAAACTTCAAGGTGAGGCCTCATCACCTAGGGTTTATTAAATGTTCTCTTTTTGGATCAGAAGAACATTAGTTATAACCATCATGTAATACAAGTTATTAGCACAGATCTCGCCATTATTACCTCTCTTTTCATGCTTTTTATTTCCTTCTATATTCTTTTGAAGATAAATTTAACATTTTTAGGTTTTTTTTTGTGTTAATATTACAGAACCTCAGCAATGAAATTGATAGAATCAAGAAAGAGAACGACAACATGCAAATTGAGCTCAGGTAAATTCTTCTGCTTCTCCTTCTTCTTCTTCTTCTTCTTCTTCTTCTTCTTCTTCTCATTTGAAAGCATGTTTCAGGCACCTGAAAGGGGAGGATATCTCTTCTTTGCAGCACAAAGAGCTGATGGCCATAGAGGAAGCCCTTGACCATGGCCTTGCCAGTGTTCGTCACAAACAGGCTAGTAAAAAACTGCAATCTTTATTCTTGGCTTGATAACCAAAAAGCTCCTTAAAGAGTGATATCTAGTATATATATATATATAAATTTTTTCCCTAAACAAGGCTTAATTTTTCCGGATTCTCTCGGTTGGCAGATGGAGTACTACAAGATGAAGAAGAGAAATGTATGTGTGTTTGTTTATTTATATTAGACCATAAATCTGATATGATTCCTTCTTTGGGTGAAAGGGATACAGAGTTATCAGCTTTGTTAAAACTAATATTTTTAGTATTTTCATGACTGAAATTGCACTTTTTGGTGTTTATAATTTTATTATCAGGATAAGCTTTTGGAAGATGAGAACAAGGAGCTGAGATTCGTTTTGGTAACCTCCTCCATTTCATATATATATAAATTAAATATACATGAACGTGAATCTCTTCACAAAAAAATTATATAAAATTCATACTTACGTGTTTTCAGTCTATGGTAGATTAGGTTTACCAAACAATTTCTCTTAAACGTTACCTACTATGTGTTAATTATCATTAGATATAATCCATTATTAATTTTATTTATTTCTCAACATTTGCAGCAACAACATGAGATGGATATGGAAGAGCATATGAGAGAGATGGAAAATCCCTATCATCAACAAAGGATGAGGGACTTCAACTACCAGATGCCTTTTGCCTTCAGGGTGCAGCCAATTCAGCCGAATTTGCAGGACAGGATATAATATATGTGCGTGGTATCCAAAAGCTCTCTAGCTTAGTATTGGTTTCTCAAAACTCCATGCATGGTATGATCCTTTATGAAATGTGATTTATAAGTACTCCATATCTAAGATTATCATTTCTCAGTACAAGAAAATTTCGAGAATTACTCTATTGGATGTAATCGGTTGCCTAACATTTATGTTCCGACCTATCGAAATTGCCTTTCTCAAGCTTCTTCTTCTTAATTTTTTTTTTTAATTCAACTGTATTTATGTTCCAACTCTATTGTATTTAAATCAGTTTTTAAGGTCGAAAGATTTCAAGGTTTGAATTTTAAAACTCAAAATTAATTATACCAAAACCATTGATGATGATTTTAATTTGAAAATTTATCAATGGCCTCCTGTTACTATTAAATTTTTACTGGATGCTGATAGGTTGGGGTTTTCATGGCCTAGATTAATAAAATAAGGGTTCTATCCTTTTTTTTTTTTAAAAAATATAATTATTTGAAGTTTTTATTTAATTAATCAATAATTATTAATGTGTTTTGTTTTTATTAATTATATGTATTACCTCAATTTGATAAGACGATAGTCTAGGCGTATTCAATTGTTTTTCCTATAAATTATATTTTTACATTATGGGGAGTTACCAATATGTGCTTGCTCAATGCAGTGGGTGAGCAGTGAGTGTCAAATAAATTTAAATAAATTTTCAATTAAAAAAATCGAATAGACAAAATATATTATAAAATATAAAAAAATATATATATAATTTGTTGCAATAAATTTATGAAAGCATAAAAAAATATATCAAAAGTGTTGCTGTAAATTTACGAGGAAAGATTTACTATTTAATTTTTGAATATTACTATTATTAACGAGTTAGTCTTTACGACTTTAAAAATTTATTAAAATATTTTATCTTTTTATCTTCGTCAATAAAATAGTTTTTGATTCTCTTAAAAATAGACGGAGAATAATAGATAAAATTTTTAAAATTTAATTTTATTCTCAAATAAACTTATTTATTTAATCTTTAAATATTGTTATTATTAATAAGTTAGTACCTATATTTTTAAAATACAATAAAACATTTTTATTTTTTTTCAAATCTATTAAAATTTCATTATTTTTTCTCTTCCTCAATGAAATAATAATAAGAATAAAAAAATAAAAAAAAAACCGAAAAAGGAGAAGAAAAGATAGTAATTTGATATTTTTCTATATTTTTAAAGGTAAAAATAAATAAAAATATTATTTTAATGACAGAGAAATAGATTTTTCAAAATTAAAGAACTGACTTATTAATAATAATAATACTCATAGATTAAATAGTAAATCTTCCATACGCTTATATATTATTGCTATAAAATTTTAATCATAAATATTTATGTTTATGATTTGTTAGAAAAGAAGTTATTAGCAATAAAAAGTAATACTGTAAAAAATTTTCAATGTTGTTACTAAAAGTTCATCAATGGTAACAAAAGTTATTGCTGCCAAATAACATCTATTGCTATAACAACTATAATCAATAGTAACTACAAAATTAGTAAACATGACACTTTTCAAATGATTTTAAAAAATTTCAAATTCATATCCATTCAACTTTCATAGCAGCAAAAAGTATAATATAATATAATATAATATAATATAATATTATTTTTAATATTTTTTTAATTATAATAAATTTTATTTTTATAAATTTAAAAATTATTTACTATTTTTATGTTTTTTTTTATTTTATGTTAATTAAAATATTAATTTTTTTATATTTCAAAACATTAAAAAAATAATATTATATTAAATTAAAACCTATTTGCCCATTTAACAAGAATATTCTCTTTCATATATTTAAGTAATATAATTTTCATTAATTCCTTAGAAATAATAACTCACATAATATGAAGCAAAATGAACTATAATAGGATCATTTACATGTATATCCTCAAATTGTTTTTTGTTGCATAGAAATATTTAAAAAAAATAAAATATTATAAAGAAAAAATGAAGAGAAGCTAAATATTAACCCATGAAATTAGTTATTCTTGCCCAAGTATAAATAGTTACGTAAATCAGTATTCGGTTCAAATTAAAAAAATCGATCGAATTAAATTAATTTAAAAATCTGATTCAATTTTTTTATTCATTTCGATTCGATTTAATTTTTAATTTCAAAAATTTCGGTTATTTCAATTTGATTCGGTTTTAATCAGAAAAAAATCAAAATATCGAATTGAATCGATTAGTGATAATAATATATTATTTTCAATAATATAAAGATATTAGATATGTTAAGGTTAAATATTTTAATAAAATTTTAAAATATTAAAAATAAAGTGTAAAAATTAAAAATATATTAAAAATTCAAATCGATTAAATTAAACCGAATCGAATTGAATCAGATCAATTCAGTTCGATTCAATTTTTAACCAAAATCAATTTAGACTGAATCGGCAATGCTCGCCCCTATCACTAGTTGCTTGAAAATCTTTCGCTCACAAATGCAGAGACTAATTAATATATTTTTTAAAAATATGAGAAATTAATTAATAAATTTTTTAAAATTATAAATATTAAATAATAAATCGTATGAATAATGAGTAAATTATTTAAAATATTAAAAATATTTTAAAATATTTTTTAAAATTGAAGAATTAACATAAAAATTAATTAATTTTAAAATTGCAAATGCAAAAAAATTAATGAGGACCTTTTAACTTATGTGTCTCAAATTCCAATAGAGTAATATTTTACAGAGTGCCATTAAAATATTTGAAATTATAATTAAAAAAAAATTCTTACGGTGAATCATTAAAATATTGAAATTATAATAAAGTTTAAGAATAAGTCTTATTCTTATGGTATTAATTATAGTATTATTTATTCATAATATAATTAATTAATTAAAAAATATAGGTTATATAATACAATAATTTATTAATTTTAAATTTTATTTTATAATTTAAAATTCCTAAAAGTTTATTAAATAATAGCATAATCATGAAAATGGCAATAATATTGGTTATTGCCATAAAAATTGATGTTTTTTCTATTAATTGCTATAATTTATGATGAAAAAAATAATAAATAGCAATATTATTTATTATTGCTATAAAAAATTAATATTTTTTTATTAATGGCTATAATTTTTATTGCTATTACAAAAATAAATATTTTTAACCATGACTTTTATTTCTGCTATATATTTTCATATATAATTAGTAATAAATACTAATTTTATTGATATATATTTATTCTATACTATTAAAATTAATATTGGTATACAGTTTTTATTACTCTTTTTATAATAAGAGCATATTTCACACGTTTAAATAAAAAAAAATTAATAATTAAGGTTCTGTTTATTTCACGAAATATATTTTTTAAAAAATATTTTTCATATTTTTTAATATTTAAAATACTTAAAAAATTCAATTAATGAAATGTAAATTTTTAATAAAAAAATTAAAGAAAATAACTTAGGAAGTCATTATTAGCTACTTCATTTATATAAATTTAAAAAACTAAAAATTAAGTCACCATTATCATATTATTTATTTAAATACTATTTAGTTATATTTATTTAAATTATAAGAACTAAATTATTAGATTTTATGAAATTATAATTATTAAATTATGAATATAATAAAAAATGTTAATTAAAGTTATGGAAATTAAACAACTTATTTACAAAAATATAAAAAAATGCAAATTTTACTAACTCAAATAATTAAATGAGACACGGCTGTTAAATTATTAATCTTTTATTTTATAATGACAAAGTGGCCCTAATTTCCAAAAACGGAAAATTGTGGCCCGGAGTTTTACGACACGTGTCGAAAAGGTAGCATACTGAGTCGGAGGAAGACGGGTTTTAGGCCTAATCACTAATCAGCATCAGAATTTCATAAAAGATCTCCCTCGCACACACGGCGGCAAAAAGCCTTTAGCTTTTTTCCTTACCGTGCGTTTCTCCTTTGATAAACCAGTGAAGCAATTTCTTCTCCGTAAGAAGGAGAAGAAACCAAAAGGGGCGTTTTGGATGGGAAAGAAAATGAATTGAAAAGCATAATTCTCCAACGGCATTAAATTCTGCTTCTCTGCTCAGGTATTTGCTTCTCTGTTTGTTTGTTTGTTTGTTTTTTTTTTTGTTTTTTTTATATTTCGGCTTTATTTATCTTCGTTTAAATTGTGTTCATATGTATATGCATCCAATTGGAGGTTTGTTTGCTCTATCTGCATTATCATTCGAATGTTGAGATAGGGTTTTTGCTTGAGCAGTGAGCGTGGATTCTAACGCTCTATTGTATTATCTGGGAGCTGTTGACTCAGGTACTGTTTTCTCGCTTTGATTTTGATTATAGATAGGGTTTCATTGATTGGAGGCCGTTGGGCTATGCATTGTCAATTTACTGCAGTTTTGGTATTTTTTTGATGTTTCTGGTAATGGGTATGCAGTAATTTCTTGAACTCATTGATAGAACTTTGATGGGTTCGTGTGAGAACTCGCTTGCACCAGGCTGCTGTACAGCTGCATGTATGGTTGATGAAAGTATTCTGACTCTGAGCAGCTGCCTTTCTTGGAGGCTGGTTTGATATGATTGATCATGATGTGCTCCACCAGTGAGCTGGATAGGTGCCTGAAGTTCTCTCAGAAAGATAATGCTGGTGGTCGTGTGAGCTCTGGTGATTTTACAGATACTGCATCTGTTGATAGGGGAATTGGATTGGCGTGTGAGAGCGGAAGTATAGTCGGTTTCATGCCAGGGAAATCGTTGGTGGATGAATGTGGGGTTGATGGCGGTTATTTAAATGATAAGAAAAGTGGAATTGATGATTGCATTGTGGAAACTGATGGATTGTATGTGGAAAAAGCTGGGTCTAATGATGAAAATGGTGGGTTAGTGAATTCACTGGAGGATTACGGGGCCTCACCAGAATTAATGCCTATGTCTGGGTCGCTTGGGAATAGTGATCAACTGATCGAACAGAAGGATGAAGGGAGTGGCAGTGTTCAACGGGAAATGGAAGATAAAATTGGTGGTTCTGAAACAGAGACCGTAACTTGTGGCAAAATGATGTCTTCATCAGACTGTGAAATGCCTGCAGAATTAATATCTATGGATGCTTTGTCTAGAAATGGGCTTGAACAGGACATGCAGGAGAGTATTGCCTCTTTGGAAATGGTTATGGTGGTAATAGAAAATAAAAGTGTTGGTTTGTCCAGGATACAGACTGATAATAACAACCAAATGTGCTCTTCACTGGGCCATGGGACATTGTCAGAACAGATAACAACAATAGGTATGCAAAGCAACTGTTTTCAGCAGGAAGACCAGAAAGATGATAAGATCATTAACACTTCCTCTGCAGAAGAGTTTACAGAGGTTATGAAGGTTTCACATGTGATAGAGACTACTACTCATGACCAGTTGTCCTCTTGTGAAGACTTTGAAAAGTCCTTGGAACCAATGCTTAAAATTGGTTTTTCTGAAAAAATTATTCAGCTGGATGAGCTGAAGGATGATGGCTCAATTAGTGCATCCTCTGAGGATTTCAGGGAAATCGGTTCACAGCCATGTCAGCCCCTTGGTTTTGCTGAGAATGGCTCTTGTAAGAAGTTGGATTTACCAAATCTTCTTGGGAAGGATGTTTTTGGTGCCATTTATTCTGGCACTGCAGCTGACCATTCTGGACAGACAGATAATGAAAGGAAGGATTGTGCTGGAAATGATGGTCCATCAGAAATCAAATGTCCTGACATTGGCTTATCATTACAGAAATCCATCCAGAAGATTCGGACAACAAGAGCTGCAAGAAATGGCAAGAACAAAGGCAACGTGCAAGACTCGCAGGTCTTCAAGGCTGAAAGGAGGAAGAGAAGCTGTTTCTCCAAACCAGCTCGCTCTTCCAACTGGGGATTGTTGGGGAATATCACACAAATTTTTGAGCAAAGTAATGGGCTGGAGTTCAATGAAATTCGTAATCATGGACCGGCCAAAACAAAGGATGGCCAAGGAAGTGTAAAGCAAAGCAGAACGTGGAAAAATAGTCAGGCTGGTGGAAGCTCCCAAAAGTCTAGGGGAGAAAAACATGCTTCAATTAGTGGTATTCGCCTTAAAGTTAAAGTGGGAAAAGAAGTTCCCCACAATGGCCTGAACATTATGGTCCCAGAAGTAATTGATACCTCAGCATCTGCTTGTGGTGGAGTTAGTGGATTTGAGAGCAAGTCATATCGAGGAACCAGTTCTGAAATTCCAAATTTTGTCAATAGTGTTGAAGATACAGCATTGCAAGAGAGGACTGAAGAGCAACTTCAATGTTTTCTCAATAAGCTGGAGGCAAATGTATACTCTGATGCTTCTTCATCAGAGTTACATGTAGCAGATAAGGACTTGAACGGCATTTTGACTTCTCAGAAGTCAGTTGGAGATGCTCTTGGGGATTATCTTGGAGTCCACTCTCATGTTGATGCATTGAGAGGAGTAGTTGAGAAAAGCCATGCAGATCCGGGAACTTCACCTGATTCAGAAGTTATCAATGTGGCTCCTGAAGTCCCTGTCAATTCAGGATGTCAAGAAGATTTCCTTAATGCTGTTTTGACCTCTTCTCAAGATTTTGTTGCTCCTGGCCTTATTACTGGTATTAATAGAGGAAAGAAGAAAGATAGACTTACCTGTGCCAATGACTGTTTTCCAGAACATATATCTCCTCCTATGGCTAGCAAAAACATAGTTAAAGCAAAAAAGAATGACAAGGGTAGGCAGAAAAAGGTTGGTGGATTTTTCTCTAATGAGATTCATAGTTCTCCTACCGGGGCAAATGCATCTATCAACTCTTCAAGCAGTAAGGAATTTTCTGAGGTGCAGCTTCACTTGTCAAAAGAGACTGAACATGGAGTCTCTAAAGAGGATTTTCAAGTGGAAGTTAGTGCAGAAACTAAAATATGTTCTGGCCTGGATGATGAGCATGTGTTGTCAGAATCACATAATTCAAACAGGTTGCTTCCTTCGGCTAAATACAAGGAATGTCAACTTCCAAGAAAGTCTGCAGCAAGCAAGGGAAGGTCTGAAGTCTCTGACAAAGCAAAAAGAAAGAGATCAAATGGTTATAGACAGAAACAAAATGAAGAGAAGTCAATTTATGAAAACAAAGTCAAGCAGAACAATGATCGTAGTCATATTATTCGCAAAGCAGAAAATGATGCAGAAACAGGTAATAGATAATTTGTATTGCATATTTAATTGCATAATAAATTTGTGTTCATATTCCCATTTCTTGGTTTGTCGTTTGAATAGATGTTTCTACCATGCAAAAGGTTAATATCAGGTATATTCCGTATTGTGTGCTGCTGCAGAAAAGTGTATTGCTGATGATATTGGAAAAACCTATCACGCTGACAATGTTGCTTTCTTAGATATAGGTAATTTGGACATGGCATCAAAAGATGTAATGGATCAGCATTTACCTGTGGATAATGCTTGGGTACGCTGTGATGATTGTCATAAATGGCGGCGTATTCCTGTTGCACTTGTAGATTCTATTGGTCAAACAAATTGTGAATGGTACTTTTTCACCCAACTTTTCATGTCATTTTAATGTATCCTGCAAGTTTTTCTTTGTTATGGTTGTTTATATACCCCCTTCCCCCCCAAATTTCTTAAGGTTGTATAATTTGTCAAGAAATAACTGTTGGAATACATTACTTATTGTTTTAGTGACCTTGAAGTTTGGATTGAACTTTGAAGGTAAAATATCCTAGCCAATGTTTTTTACTATACTATCTTTATCTATCTGTTTAAGTTCACTTGGAAAAGCATGATCAATTGATATACCCTGTTTAGGTGTGAATTGTGAAATGAGTAATCAATGGCCTTTTCTGATAGTAATTGCAACATTAATGTCAAATAGGCAGCTAGTTGTTAAATTCCAACTTGGATGCTTAGATTTGAAACGCTGGGATGGGAGAACTTCCCTCCTCTCCCAAATCATGTAGCTCAGTTAATGGACTTAAAAATGTGGATTTAGTTTCTCAAGCCGTCAGAATTTAATGATAGTTTTTGTTTCATCTTGTGGTTAATGTATTACAGAAAACTTATTTTAGTCCCTTACATATTTGTCCTTCCCTTCCTCTTGCAAAACTCTTTCCTTTCATGTTCTCTAAAATCATAAATTGTATTTTTTTTTTTCTAATTTTTTGGAAGGATTTGCAAGGACAACATGGATACGGCATTTGCTGATTGTTCCATTCCCCAGGAGAAATCAAATGCAGAAATTAATGCGGAGTTGGGTTTGTCAGATGCTGATGAAGATGCCTATGATATCCCTTCAAAGGACAAGGGATTAGAATGTATGCGCACAATAGGTATGCCATGTTCAAGATTGGATGCTACTTTAGGGTTTAACCCATTTTCTGGAATCTTCTGACGTGGTTCTTTAATGTGTTTCAGTTTCCAAGGAGCATGAATTTACATGCATTTCTACTAATCAGTTTCTGCACCGTAGCCGTAAAACTCAGACTATTGATGAGGTCTGAATAGACTCATTTTTGTTTTGTCTCTCTCTTATGGAAACGTACTTTTGAATGCATTGTGGTTTTCTGTAGATCTATGATTAGTTGGACCCTTCTAATAAATGGTGGTAATAAGAGGGCTATATGCTTCATCTCAATTGGAAAGTGTGTGTTGGAGTTGTAACAACGAGTTGGACTTTTTCTAATATGGCTATGGGCTTATCAGATTGTGATGCTGTGCTAGGTGTTGTAGATGCTGGTCTGTCTTGAGAGTCCAAGACCTGGCTTGTTACCAGTGTAACATGGAAAATGGGAAAACTTTCACGAAATTAACAACTCTTTTAGGGTCTACTATGTCTGTTATTCTCCAACGTATCTAAATTGATGTGTATTTCTGTTGGAGTAATTACTTTTCAAATGATGTTGCCAGTCGAGAGAAGCATATGAGAGGTGCTTGCATAGGAGGGAGATACTTGCAATTTCATTGAAAAGAATCATGCAAAATTTTAGTTCATTTGTGCAGTATTTTCAGATTCAAAACAATCAGTCATACGCTTTTGCTATTTTTTATTGACACCTTTTCTTTATCTTCTGTACAACATGAGTATTTTATTTGCTGGAATTTCTTTACTTTTCCTTAGACACACTATAGTAGGGAAATATGACTATCTTTTCCTGAATGCTTATACTTGCAGATTTGGAATCGTTATTAACTTGAAAAGGAAGATTAACCTGTAATTTGTGGGTTGCTTTATATTTTATAATTTGTTTTTTTTTTCTATAAATTTTAAGCAGATAATGGTCTGCCATTGCAAACCACCTGTAGATGGTGGGTTAGGTTGTGGAGATGAATGCTTGAATCGAATGCTCAACATTGAATGTGTGCAAGGCACCTGTCCATGTGGGGATTTGTGTTCAAATCAACAGGTAGTGTTGGTGTTTTGTCAGGCAGTAACAGTTCTATTCCTTGTAACAGGTTTTTCTTTTTGAAGTTTATGAAGAGTATTGTTTAATTTTGCAGTTCCAAAAGCGCACTTATGCCAGAATGAAGTGGGATCGATGTGGGAAAAAAGGTTTCGGCCTACGATTGGAAGAGGATATTTTCAAAGGGAAATTTCTTATCGAATATCTTGGAGAGGTAACATCTAGTCTTCCTTAAACCATTGATAATGGAATATCAGTATGAGAAAAAGGGATGAATCATAGGGCACGAGTCCAATCTAAAGCCACGCACATTTTACTTACAGCTGGCAATTGGCATAGTAATTGTTAAAATCTGCTGTTATTAATTATAATTAATTCCCGCAAAACAGTTCATTGAACTTATTGCCCAGCCCATTGTTGGTTTTGTGCCTGCTTTGCCTGAGGGGGAAAACTTAACGTGTTCCTGCCAATCCATTTTAGCAGTGGTAGCTTTACATTAATATTCTCCAGAGTGGGCCCGCCAAATTATAGTTCTAGAAACATTATGAAGGACTGTGATTATTGCAGGTCCTTCCTTGTTTGGTAGTTCAATCTTGACAGCATGGGTGTGCCTCCTATGGCAACGTTGCAGGTGGGGTGCCATTTCTCACCCTGTTCCTGCCCCCCAAGAGCTGGAGAGGATTCCTCCATCCCTATGAGATCTCCTTTCTGCACTTGATTTTATTATTATTTTTTCTTTTTGTTTGGCATGTTTATCCAATTATCAAAATAAAAAATATAAATATTTTATTAAAATGAACAGGAAATATGTAATTATAAAAATTTGTAAGTATCAAATATGTCTTACCTTAAATATTATATGTATTACATAGTTCCCCACCAGAATCGGGATGGGGGGGATCCCTGTTGGTTTTGGGACTCCCCATCTCTATTGAGTGGGGAATCCTCTGCCATCCTTATTCATAAGATGTCTGTTCACAATGTGCTTGTGATCTTTGCATGTGTGAGTGTGTACATGTTTCTGCAAACACTTTTAACTAATACATTTTTCCTTACAATATATGGTTTTCCAGGTGCTTGATATGCGTACTTATGAGGCGCGGCAGAGAGAGTATGCTTCTAAGGGTCATAAGCATTTCTACTTCATGACATTGGATGGCAGTGAGGTTTAGATTTGCTATTCTATATTCTGTTTCTTTTTTCCTGTCAGTCTTGTTATAAGCAACTATGCAACTGTAATGTGTTGGTTTTAAATGCTGTTATGAGATTTGGGAACTTCTGGTGATAGTTTTTTGACCTTCAATCTTCATATGCTTGACTACCTTGCTACTGGAATTACTTATGATTATTAACTGCTGCAGAACACCATTACATTAATTAGTATCTGCTGCTTGTTAACTGATGGCTTTCTTATGTTTAGTTTAAATTCGTTAAGAGGTATCTGTTCCAGCTTTGGGGAAAATCTCAGATCATGTGGAAATAAGAGAGACATATTAAGTATTCTTTAATTCACTCTATAAAATTAAGTGTCAAATAATCATTAATCGCATGAATAATCACCTTGTGCTGATAAAATTGACATACTTTATCAGTAGGACTATTGAAATCTTTTGCAATGGCTCACAATCTTTTAGATGGTTGCAGCCCCATTAGACGTTTCGATGCAAGGCATGTGATGTTAAATAATACACAATCAATTAATTAGTTGATTCATACAAGGACCATTTGATAGACAATTTTTCTTTATCTGTCAGATCCATGGAATCTCATATTGGCTCTAAAGTGCTTGCTTGATGACTCTTGGGACATTTCAATGAATTCAAACTTGTCCCTGTTTTGGTTGCTGCTCTATCCCATTGTTTGATGTATGAGATTTTGGCTTAGTGGAGGAAATTTTGCTTTTGATTTCTTTTTCCATTAGAATCTAGGCAAATTTGGCATAGGTTTTTGAATGGTGGAGACAAAAAAAAGGGTTGCTAATTATGGATTGATACTCGAGAAAAAAAACACAGAAATTATAGAGAAGTGTCTCTATAAGATATTTGATTCAAGAAATTTTTTCGATACAAGACTCATTTACAAGCCATGCTATATAGCTCACATCAGAACATATCTCCCAAATTTGTACACCTCATCCGATAAAGCTAGCCTAGTCTACTGTAGTAACTAATAGGAGAGAGAAAGAGAAGATTATGTTCCATATGCGTCTTCCTTGCTTCATTCCACACACCATTTTATTTAATTAGATGGCATTGTATCAATGCCGCTTCCATAAGAGGTTCATTGTCCTCAAGGAACAAAGGAAGGAAACCTCATCTGAATGCCTTCTGCATACTCCCAAGTTGCATTAGCTGAAGAAGCATCAACCCAATGAATCAACCACTTTGTTGCAGCTTGATTGCGCCGTTTAACCATCCTTCTGTCCAGCGCTGTGGATATGGTAAAGAAGAATTACTTAGGGATGACAATTCTGCAATTGAAGCATGTGCTGGCTTCAATAAGGACACATGGAAAACATCATGCAAAACTATAGGTAACTTGAGTTTGTAAGCGACATTGCCAATTTTTTCAATCACTTGGAATGGACCATAATATTGAGGGCTGAGCTTGTGATGATTATGCGGAAGAGATCGTTGAACAAATGGCTTAAGCTTCAAATAAACCATGTCACCTGTTTCGAACACCCTCTCTAACCTTCTCTTATCTACCATCTGTTTCATTCTGCCAGCAGCCTTAGTGAGATGTTGCTTAAGTAAGTTAATAGCAGATTCCCTTTCTCTCATATAAATGTCAACAGCTTCCACACTTGAATCCTTAGGCATATAAGGGATGTGTAATGGAGGGAGCATGCCATAAAGGGCTTCAAATGGTGTCACCTGAATTGGAGAAATATAAGAAGTATTATAATAAAACTCTGCCAAAGACAACCACTGTGTCCCAAGAATGAAGCAGATCACCACACATGCATCTCAGGTAATTTTTTCAGACACCTGTTTACCACCTCACTTTGACCATCAGTTTGAGGATGGTAAGCAGAAGACAAATGCAGTGATACTCCTTGTAACTTAAAGGACTCCTGCCAGAAATTGCTAGTGAAAATAGGATCTCTATTACTCACTGTTGAGATTCTTTCTGTAAATAGCCTAAATTTGTAGTGGTAATTAGGGATATAATTATGTGATATGATTAGGATATGATTAGGCTATAATTAGGGAATTAATTTATTTTCTTACCTAGTATGTACTCTTGTAAGTAGTATATATACCCCAATTGGCTTGAGAAAAATAATCAAGTATTTTCTCTCAAAGCTTCTGCTTTCTTCTTCTTTTCATCATCGGTTTCATGGTATCAGAGCCAAGAAACTTGGTTCACCTGTGAATGGTAGATCTACCACCTTGTTTTGGAGACTTTTTGGAAATCAGTTGGTCTCACCATCTAGCCCATCCTCCTTGCCGGCTTCCGATCGACTTCCCGGTGAAACATCGCCGCCAGAACCGTTTCCACGCGCCGCTCAAAGCAATCTATCTCCGGTACACACGTTGACGCGTGAACCGTCCTCCGACGACTCTTCCTCCAGCATCGCCTGGCGCCGGTGACTCCAGCCCAGTAGGTCCGATCACCTGTCCAGCCTGTCTTCACACGCCCTTTCATGAACAGTATCTTCGGGACTGTTGGTCAGGTCCTGAAGCAGGTTCCTTTCTTCAAACTCTCTCTCTCAACATGTCTCAGAAGCAGATAACCCTAAATACAGTTTACATTCAGTCACTCTAAATGAAGCAAAGTACAGAGAATATCTACAGTTCTGAGCTATTCAGCAACATTCTTCTCTAAACATTGCTCATTCTAGTAACTCTTTTGTTTATCTAACCAAGTCTTTACCCATCGGTTCATGGATCCTCGACTCTGATGCTTTTGATCATATTTCTGGTAATTCCAATCTTTTCTCTACTCTTGTTTTACCTTCTACACCATCTAAAGTCACATTAGCTAATGATTTACAAACTCAAGTTAAAGGGATAGGTAACTTATATCTCCTTCCTTCTATCTCCTTAACTAATGTTTTATTCACCTCCAAATGTCCATACAACCTAATATCTTTTAGCAAATTGGCTAAAGATCTTCACCGTTCAGTCATTTTTACTGTTGAATATGTGGTTGTGCAGTACCGAAGTACTGGAAAGATGATCGAAGCAGGATATGAGTCACACAAATTATACTACTTTTTACGTCTAACCCTCTTAAGTGCTTTTGTGCCTACCACCTCCAATGAACTCATTCATAGTTGTTGGGGACACTCAAGTCTGAACAAACTACAAAAACTGGTTCCTAGTCTCTCTTCTTTGCCTTCTTTAGAATGTTAGTCTTGTCAACTTGAGAAACAAACTCGAGCTTCTTTTCCCAAGCGGGTCAATAATAGGCCCACTTCTATGTTTGACATTGTTCACTCAGATATTTGGGGTCCAAGTTGGGTTAGTACAACTCTGACATTCAATATTTTATTACCTTTATTGATAATTATTTTCGTTGTACTTGGCTTTTTCTGATGAAGAATCGTTCTGAGTTGTTCTCTATTTTTCAAAAATTTTATGCTGAAATTCATAATCAGTCGGGTGTTCACATTAAGGTATTGCAAAGTGATAATGCAAGAAAATATTTGTCTTCCTCATTTACTCATTTCTTATCTACTCAGAGTATTACTCACCAGACTTCTTGTTCTCATGCCCCACAACAAAATGGGGTTGTCAAGCGAAAAAATTGGCATTTGATTGAAATAGCCTGTACCTTACTCCTACATTACAATGTTCCGTTGCGTTTTTAGGGGGAAGCTGTCCTTACTGCTTGTTACTTGATTGACCGAATGTCTTCCTCTATTTTGCAGCATCAAAGTCCTCGTTCTGTTTTATTTCCTAACCAAAATTCCACCCAGTTGTCTCTACATGTTTTCGGATGTATATACTTTGTTCATGATCATATTGTTGGCAAAGATAAACTCCAGTCTAAATCGGAGAAATGTATCTTTCTCGGCTATTCACGGCTTCAAAATGGTTACAAATGCTATGACCCTACTACTAACGGATATTTTGTGTCTGCAAATGTTATCTTTTTTGAAACCTCTCCTTACTTTTCTTCGAGTCCAGCACATAAAACCTTTGTTCCTAGAGCTTTACTTATATCTCCGACTCTTATCTCTCCTTTGCTTCAAGTGTGTCCATCTCCCACTGCTACACCACCTCTTCAGGTCTATACACGTCAGCTCCACCCATATGTTAATAACAATGATACTTCTATCCCTAACGCAGGTACTTCTAATAACTCACCTCAGTTCCATTATCACCTACTTTGGTCATGCTTTCAGTAGCAACAACTACTCCTCCTCTTGCTCTCCGAAAAGGTATTCGCTCTTTTCGAAATCCTCATCTCTTTTATAATTTTGTGAGTTACAATCGTTTGCCTCCTTTCTATTATACTTTTGTTTCCACCATATCTATTGTTTCTATATCCAAGACAGTTAGAGAAGTATTGGATTATCCTGGTTGGTGTAATGCAATGGTTGAAGAGATGACTGCTCTTCACAATAATGGAATTTGGGAACTGGTCTCTTTATCACCTGACAAGTCTATTGTTGGTTGTCGATGGGTTTACACAGTTAAGGTGGGACCTGATAGCAAAATTAGTCGCCTTAAAGCTCGCCTTATAGCTAAAGGTTACACACGTATTTTTTGGCTTGATTACAGTGATACTTTCTCTCCAATAGCCAAAATAGCTTCTGTTCGCCTCCTTATCTCACTGACTACAATTAATCACTGGACCCTTCATCAACTGGACATTAAAAATGCTTTTTTTCATGATGAGCTCGCTGAAGAAGTCTATATGAAGCAACCTTCAGGGTTTGTTGCTCAGGGGGAGTCAGGCTTAGTATGTCGTCTTTGACGCTCCTTGTATGGTCTAAAACAGTCTCCAAGAGCATGGTTTGGACGATTCAGCACTGTAGTTGAACAGTTTGGAATGTCTCGAAGTAATTCTAATCATTCTGTATTTTTGCGTTATAATAGCAATAGATGCATCTATTCGGTGGTCTATGTTGATGATATTATAATTACAGGAAATGATCACGATGGAATCTCTCAGCTTAAGCCATATTTGTTCAGTCATTTTCAATCTAAAGGTATGGGAAAATTGAAGTACTTCTTGGGGATTGAAATAGCACAGTCTAAAACAGGTATTGCAATTTCTCAACAAAAATATGCTTTGGATATATTGGAAGAAACAGACATGTTAGACTGTAGACATGAGGACACTCCCATGGATCCAAATGTTAAACTGGTTCCTGAACAGGAGGAGCCACTTAAAGATCCTGCTAGATACAGAAGATTAGTTGGCAAGCTCAATTATCTCACTATCATTCAACTAGATATTTCCTTTGCTGTAAGTGTGGTTAGTCAATTTCTTCAAACCCCATGCAGTAGTCACTGGGATGCATTCATTCGCATTTTTAGATATATCAAAGGAGCTCTAAGACAAGGACTACTCTGTGAGGACAAGGGTCACTCATAAATTATTGGCTATTATGATGCAGATTGGACAAGTTCCTTTTCAGATAGACGATCTACTTCAGGATATTGTGTTATGATTGGAGGGAATCTTATATTCTAAAAAAGTAAAAAATAGGGTGTGGTTGTAAGATCAAGTGCAAAAGCAGAATATCGAGCTATGGCTTTAGCAACATGCGAACTCATTTGGTTAAAGCAACTCTTTCAGGAATTGAAATATAGCAATACTGGCCAAATGAAACTATATGTGATAATCAAGCTGCCTTCCATATTGCATCAAATCGAGTTTTCCAGGCAAAAGATTGAGTCAGGATGCATTTCTATTAGTTTTGTCAACTCAAATGATCAACTAGCTGATGTTTTCACAAAATCCCTTCGAGGTTCAAGAATTGAGTATATTTGTAACAAGTTTGGAGCATATGACATGTACGCTCCAGCTTGAGGAGGAGTGTTGAGATTCTTTATGTAAATAGCCTAGATTTGTAGTGATAATTAGGGATATGATTATGTGATATGATTGGGATATGATTAGGCTATAATTAGGGAATTAATTTATTTTCTTACCTAGTATGTACTCTTGTAAGTAGTATATATACCCCAATTGGCTTGAGGGGAATAATCAAGTATTTTCTCGCAAAACTTTTGCTTTCTGCTTCTTCTTTTCATCATCAGTTTCTCACGATTGGATCTGGTAAGCCATGCAACGTAAAAGACATTATCCAAGAATGCTTGTGCAATTGATTTTGCAGAATAAGGATGCGATAAGGGAATGTGGTGAATTCCACGTCGGTTTGGAAAAGAGTTAACGTGCCCCTTATATGGACCATAGGCACTCCTCTCCCTTGATCTAGCTTTTGTGGTGAGTTAGACATGATCTAGGTTTAACATGGTATCAGGGCCTCCCATTGCCTCCTATAAATATGTCATGCACCAGTAAAAGTTCTGGACGTAAGGGGTGTGTTCAATCCCACATCGGTTTGGGAAGGGGCAATGTGCGTCTTATATGGGCCATAGGCACTCATTTCCCTTTAGCTAACTTTTTTGGTGAGTTAGGTTTGGTCCAGATTTAACAGAATGAAATGTGCAAACTTAGTGAGCCTATTCACCACGACAAAAATCACTGATTTATTCTGAGATTTAGGCAATCCTTCTATGAAATCCACAGTAACGTCAGTGAAGAGACCTTGATGAATTGGGAGGTTGCAGAGTACCTTGACTAGCTACATTCTCATATTTGTTCCTTTGACAAATGGAACGATTCCTAATATATTCTCTTACCATCTTCCATAATCCTTTTTAGCATATAACTGAAGACATTCTTCTTGCAATAATACTGACCCCTGTGTCATGACACCATTCAATCAATTTGCTTCTTAAGTCTGGAGAATTACCCACTACCAGTCTTCCCTTCCTTCTTAATTGATCTTGCCTCTAGGTGTATTTAGGATGAGCATTTGGATTAGTTTGAAGCTCTCCAATCAGTCTAGACAATGTTTCATCAGTTTGTCAACTAGCTTTAATGGCCACCATCAATTGATCTGACAGAATTTGAGTTGTGATGGCTGCTAAAACTCCAGTTGGCCTCCTTAACAGGGCATCAACAGCTCTATTTTCTGAGCCTTGTCTACATTGAATCTCATAATCAAAGGGTTGCAACTTGATTAACCATGCATGCTGAGCCGAAGTAGACATTTTTTGATCCAGAAGAAATTGGAGGCTTTTGTGATTAGTTCTAATAATGAAATGTCTCGAAAGTAGGTAATGCTCCCAATATTTAATTGTTAATAACGCTGCCAACATTTCTTTCTCATAGGTAGATAAGCATTTGTTTTTGAAGGAGAAAGCCTTACTGATATAAGCTAGGGGATGACCTTCTTGCATAAGCACAAGCACAACTCCAATTCCTTCTCCAGAAGCATCTGTTTCCACTACAAAGGTCTTTGAAAAATCTGGCAATACCAACACAGGAGCTGAAACCATAGTTGACTTCGATTTTCCAAAAGCCACAGTAGTTGCTTCCTTCCAAGTGAAACTTTCCTTTTTTATTAGCTCAGTGAGTGGCTTAGCCAATTGTTCATAATTCTTAACAAACCTACTGCAATACCCTGTAAGACCCAGAAAACTCCTTAACTGCTTAACAGTTTGTGGTATGGGCCATGATAACACTACTTCAACTTTCTTTGAATCACTTTGCACCCTTTGCAGATATAACATGGCCTAAATATTCGATGGAGGGAACTACAAATTGGCACTTGCTACCTTTAGCATACAATTGGTTTTCCCTCGTGATAGTCAAGACAGTCTTCAAGTGCTTCAAGTGCAATAAGTGCTCATCCTTAGTCTTACTATAGACTAATATGTCATCAAAGAAGATAAGTACAAATCTCCTGATGTAAGGCTTAAACACTGCGTTCATAAGTGACTGAAAGGTTGAAGGTGCATCTGTGAGCCTAAAAGGCATCAGTAAGAATTCATAATGGCCTTCATGTGTCCTAAATGCAGTCTTATGAACATCTTCAGGTCACATTCTGACTTGCCAGTATCGAGTCCTAAGATCAATTTTAGAAAAATGACAGAACCCCCTAACTCTTCCAACAATTCCTCAATCAAGGGAATGGGAAACTTATCTTTAATGGTAATGGCATTCAAACTTCTGTAATCTACACACATTCTCCATGAGTCATCCTTTTTCTTCACAAGCACTATAGGACTTGCATAGGACCTATGACTGTGCTGAATAATTTCTATTGCTAACATTTCTTCTATCATTGATTCTATAACCTTCTTTTGTTTAGGAGCATACCTATAAGGTTTTGAGTTCACTGGTGAAGCTCCTGGTTTAATGGAATGCTATGATCATAGATTCTTTGAGGTGGTAATCCCCTAGGTTCACGAAATACATCATCAAACTGCTAGAGCAGATCCCTTAACTCAAACCGCTCAGCATTATGCCCTTCTACCTTGTGCAATTGAGCTAGGTTTTTCTCGTTCAATTGTCGAAATCCTTCCATTTTTTTGACAGCCAAAACATTGACTTTGTGCACAGGTAGCTTCATGATCTCACCACGCTATGAATAGGGTTGGCCTTGAATAGAGAAATCCATGGTAAGAGCCTCAAAGTCCCATTCAATCTTGCCTAAGGTTCTGAGCCATTGGATTCCCAGAATAAGGTCATAACTAGCCAAAGGCAGTAGGTAGACATCAGTGTTAAACTTTTGTCCTTGCATCATCCATTCAAAAATTTTTGCACACAGAATCACATTTAAGCTCCTGTCCGTTAGCCACCTCCACCCAAATGCCAGACACTTCCTGTACAGGCAGCTTCAATTTGTGCACCAAGTATTCATGAATAAAGTTATGGGTACTTCCGGTGTCTACTAGAATGTGCATTCTCACCTTATTACATAGCTCTCTCAACATCATCAACATCATAGTATGATTAGTTCCAACCCCCATATAGCATTCAATGAGAGTTGACTAGCTAGCCCATCATCATCTCCTTTCTCAACTTTTACATCCTCTTGCTCTATGTCTCCTTTATCAATAATGTCTTTGATCTGCAATACATATAACTGCTTTTTTTTACATCTATGGCCAGGCGTAAACCTTTCATCACACCAGAAACACAAGTTCTTAGCTTTTTTCTTATCCATCTCTTTATTTGTCAAAAAGAGTCTTGATGGTCTATTTGTACTAGAGCTGGTCCGTGACTTAATTCCAGCAGTGTTTTGGTTTTGACTTTGGGTTGGTGATTGGGTTTTGGTAATGGTGTTTAGTGGTTTGTTTTGAGAAGCAGTGGTAGCGAGTGAGGGATTTGTGATAGCTATTGGTGTTATTGTAAACAAGGGTAGGTTTGGTTGGTTTTGGTCTTTGTTGAATGGCAGCCATATTCAGTTCTTGAAGTCGGGCTAAGGAATAGGCTTCAGCTAAGTCCTTGGGTTTAAACATCCTCACAGCCATTTGCACGTCATCACTTAAGCCATATAAAAAGAAGGAGAGAAGAGAGCTTGTCCTTCATTAATACCTGTTTTTGGATGTATTTGATCAAAACCATCTAAATACTCCTGAAGAGACCTATCCTGCCTCAGGTTTCTCAGGTCAGCCAAGGGGTCGTCATAAGTATTTCTACCAAATCTGGCAGTCAAATACCTCACATATGAATTCCAGTCTGCAAATGCCTCATTGCCATGGAGCATGACAAAACTTTGATGCCATTGAAGTGCCCTCCATCCAGATGGATTGCTGCCACTTTGACTCTATTATCAGAAGAAATTTTATCTACCTCAAAGAAGTATTCACATCTCATCTCAGCAACCACCCCTCCATGCCATCTTCTTCAAACCTTGGGAATTCCAATTTAGTGGAACTACCCCAAGGACATTGAGACTCCTTGTTGGTTCCCGTAGAGCGGTAGAGGTATGATCATTTCCTTGACTGGATTCTGCTTGAACCTCTGGTCTCTGCCCTCCTGCCAGTAAGGATTTGAGCTCACCCATCAACTCCTGTAACCTGCCTTCCATTCTGGCCTCTTGTCTACGCTCTGACTTTAAGACCAGATTAACCATCTCTTTCCTCCATTCCGCGATCTTGTTCCTTCAACTATGGCCAATTGATACTCTCAAGAAAAGAAACACATAAATTATACAGAAGCGTCTCTATAAGATATTTGATTCAAGAAATTTTTTCGATACAGAACCCATTTACAACCCATGCTATATAGCTCACATCAGAATGTATCTCCCAAATCTGTTCAGCTCATCTGATAAAGCTAGCCTAATCTACCGTAGTAACTAACAGGAGAGAGAGAGAAGATTCTGTTCCATATGCGTCTTCCTTGCTTCATTCCACACACTGTTTTATTTAATTAGATGGCATCATATCATGGATTATGTACGGATAACCAGTTTTGGATCTTTCAACGTAGGGGAGCATTAGAACATGGTTGCATGATTGCATCTGAAAACTACATGCAAATAATATTTCTCTTTCTTGTGATGCATACCTATTTAGTTTTAGTAAGGTTCTCAATGTATTATATTTCTGGTTTTAGCTTGTGCTACTTGGTTACTTGGTTTTGCCTTTTACCTTTGGCATCTTTTAATAAATCAATCATGTATACAGAAACACTATGCAATGTAGTTTGGTTGTGAATAATACGATAAACCTTCAGAATACTTTTTAAGTAATACTCAACTCAGTTAAGCCTAATTTCAAGCCAGTTGATGTTATATAGATCCTTTTCTCAATACCACTTGGTTTGCAGCTACATTTTCAGAAAAATCTTGGGTCATTAATCCTTCTTTCACTACTCACTTCCTCCTATGTCATTCGGTGCACCTCACCACGCAAGAGACCCATCACATGAGACACCTAGAGGCAGTTGATCTACAAACGATGCACCCAAGCGTTTGCAGGTGTGCCATAGAGAGCTCAGCCATATACCTCTTGCCTTTTCCCTTTTTTCCCTCATCCACATGCAGACATTAACCGTTAGAAGAAGAGATTGAAAACAACAAATAGGCCTGACTCCTGAGGCGCCCTCCAGTTCATTTTAGGCCTTCCTCAACCCAAGTGGCAACAAAGAAGAAGAAGTCCGTACGTCCTGCTGCCTTTGCTCTGGATTACTTGGCTGTCTTCTCCTCCCTCCTTCCTCCTTCCTTTCTTTCTTTTTGTTTGTAACTTGTGGCATATCATATGGCATGTGGCTATATAGAATACTATAATAGTTTTACTACTAAAATGGGTTTAAAGACTATTGGTCTAAATTTAATTTATATGTATATTTTTTGTTTTTTGGATCTCAATTTAATCCAAAGTTGTTTTTTTTTTTAAATTTCTTTTGTTTTATATGAATTTTTTTAAAGTTCTAACTTGCATAAGTCTAAATAAACCTAAATATTTGAAGTATATAGTTATTATAATTGGATTCATAAAATTCAATTTAAATTATTTCAATCATGTTTGGTACGGTATTTCTACATTAAAAATATAATAAAAAAATAAAATTTTAGTGCAATAGGAAATTAAAAATTATCATTTTAATATTATATTTAATTAAAAATAAAATTCAGATTTTGGTACAATAAAATAAAAATAAGTAATGAATGAATGATATATTATAAATATTTTTCATATGTAATTAATATTATATTATTTCTAAATTTATAGTATTAACATAGTTTAATTTTATGATTTTTTTTTAAAAAGTTAGTGCCTCTACTTGCTTAGGCACGCAGTTGTGCTTGGGCTTTAGGACTGCACCTATAGTTGTCAAATCTAGAATCAAAATTCTAATTTTTTGAATCGAGAATGAAAATTGAATTGAATCGTATGATTAAGTACAACTTTTAAAAAATCAATCGAAAATAATAAATATGCATTTCGATATATATATATATATCCTATTAGTTTTAATGTATATTTTGTGTATATATATTAAATAATAAATATGCATTTCGATATATATAATTTGTTGTCTTTCTCTTGGGTTTTTTTGTTGTTGCTCCTTTTTTTTTTTGAGTTTCTCTTTATGAATTGATAAATTGATCGATTCTTAATGATTCACCTTCGATTCATGCGATTCTTGGGTACTTACAAGTCGCTCATCAATTTATATTGTTAGGCTAATGATTCGATATGAATCTTAAAATTTGGGCCTTTAATAACTACTATTCTTCTCCTTATATTCTAAAAATTACATTGCTAGATAGTGATATTGTTAGCATTAATGAGATTTTTCCATAATTAATGGGATATGTCTCATTGAAGAATCTCATGCTTATGAGAAAATCATGAGATTGATTAGCAAAATCTTAGAAAAGATTTATGATTGATCGATAGCATCCATATATATTGTGTATCTTCCATTATAAATATGGAGTTCTATGTAATATGAAATAAACATAAGATAATCAAAACATAGTCTTTTGTGTTTGGCTTTCTCTTCTCTCTTCATTCATTTTCTTCTTCTTTTCATCTTTCTAAAAATTTCACTTGTTATCATATCTTTAAAATTCTAAACCTCCTTTTTCCTTTCCACATAAAAATTCTGCTTTCCTTCTTCGCAGTTATAGAGTTGGGTTTGAAGTCCCAACTCACTCTTTCTCTTCTTTTGGGAATTCTCATTGTATTGTGTTTCTATTATGGCTTTCCTCGTATTTAAACATTTTGATGAATATTTCTCTGTGTTATTAAAGGCACCGAGCGAGGTGAGATAGCCTTGCCTCGTCTCGCCTGGATGAGGCAAGGCCTCTTGCTAGAGGCAAGCGCGGCCTAGCTCGAGGCGTGAGGCGAGGCCTTACTTCTTGAAAATAACATGCATGTCTGTTTTTCTTTCTTTTTAAAGACTAAACCCTAATCCATATTTCTTTTTGAAGCAACTGATTGGAGAACTAAATTTTAGGTACTAAATAGAGTATATATCCCTATAATATATGCTAATTAATTACAGATATAAATGCCGATAATTATGCAAACTATATATATATATATCTTAACTAATTAGGGAAGAAATAATATAATATTTACATAGCTGACTTCCCATGTTCAAGCATATTCCAATATTAAAAAAGATTACATATTTGTATATAGGTATGTTTTAATTCAACTAACTAATTAGGAATATATATTCTTATAATTAGCAATTATGCTAATTAATTAACTAATTAAGAAAAAATTAATAGAATATCTATACATATATTTGTACATATATATATGTACATTATACATACATATATATATACATACACACGTGCATATAAATATAAATATATATATATATATATATATGGCGTCTCACTTCAAAAGGGCATTGCCTCGCGGTGATAACATTGATATTTCTTGGCTCTTCCTTCTTTGCAGTTGAGGGTTTGAGTCCCAAAGCTTACTTTTCCTTTCTAGGTTTGAGTCCCAAAGTTGTGGGTTGGAGTCCTAAGCTATTTTTCTCAAAATCCATCTACCTTTCTCAATTTTCACATGGTATTAAAAAGAAAAGGAGAGTAATAGATAAAAGAAAAGAAAAAGAGTGGTTCATAACAATTCCATGACTTTAGAAAAAATCTTATTAAGGGGGAGTATTAGAATTAAAAAGTTTTTTCTTAGTTAATGGGATATGTCCCATTGAAATCTCATGATTGTGTGAAAATTATGAGATTGATTAGCAAAATCTTGGAAATGATTTATTATTGACTGATGGCATTCCATATATATATCATGTATCTTCCGTTATAGATATGGAGTTCTATATAACATGAAAATAACATAAGATAATAAAAATGTAGCCTTTTGTGTTTGGCTTTCTCTTCTCTCTTCCTTTCTTTTCTTCTCTTTATCATCTTTCTAAAAATTTCACAGGTATAACATTTTAAAAGCAATAATTTGACATAACAAATTCTCAATAAGGAAAATAGTTTTAAGTAAAAGCCGTTATTTATAGGTTCTTAGCCTTCCCGTCACCGTTACCTGTTATTTGAAGATAGAGGAAAATTTGTTCCTGTAACGGCTGTTATACCTGTTACTTAACAGTAAAGGCCGTTATTTACCGTTAAATAATGATAAACAGTCCGTTATCTCACCTTTTCTTTTATTAACCAAACGGAAGCAACAACTTTCAATCTCTTTCTCTAGTTTCAGGAGTTTTAAACTATTATATCTCATTTTATCTCTCAAATTTTCACAAAAATTAACTATCTATACACAAATCTTTCACTTTTTATCTCGAGTTAAATTGTCGATTGTCTTTCTAGTTCTAGGCCTCTATATCTTACAAAAGTTTAGTTATTTATCTTTGTTTTTGTTTTTGTTTTTTTTCTTATTTGTTGAAGAAAATTAAGTTTGATGCCTAATTTTTTTTATTAAACTTATTGCATGAAGAATTATTATTTACTGCATGTTATTTTAGCTTTAAATCGATTATTTCTAGTGATGTCTAATAATAATTGAATTAATGCCTTTTATTTGATGTATTTATACTCATTATTTGATTATGTATCTTAGTTGTACTCGTATCATTAAACATCTCTTCATTCTATGAACTTTGCAAATTTTTTTGAAAAATTTGCACAGCCTTAGGCCATTACTGTTATGTTACACTTGTTATAGGCCCGTTTCAGTCACTTGCGACTGCGACCATAAACGTGGCCGTGACGCAATTTAAATTAGGAACTTTTTTTGTCTCGCTTTTAAATGGGCAGGAGTTTTTTGACTTTTATTTTGAACTTCATTCACTATTGCATTACAATCAAGCACAATAAATTTTGATAACTTGCGCCTTTTGGTCACTTGATATTGAGTTACACTGTAAGCATGCACTAAAATGTAAAATAATTGTTGACTTGGTTAATGGAACTGCAAATTACTTAAGAAGGTTAAAGGCAACACATTTGTACTACAATCGTGGACCAACATACAATGATCCCACTAAGAGATTGGAAAAAAAAAATGAAACAGAATTTTAGTTTGGTGAGGTTGCTGAGATAATTGTGAAAAGGAGGCATATTGGCAAACCATCAATATAGTAAGTGGTTTTAGAGACCCCACTGTTTTTATTTTGCTAGTGGCAAAGCCCCCTTGAAGCATTCATTTGAATTAAATAGTTCTACCTACTAAGCATCAAAGGTTGGTTCAGATAGCAAGAAGGCATGAAATGGTTCTTTATTGTTATACAATAATCTTTATTGTTATACTTCTTATTGTTCTAATACTTGGTGCCTGAAATTACTGTTGAGGGAAGACATTTTAAAATTGTATAGAAGTTCAACGTAAAATATGGACTTGTGCCCTTTAAAATGTGGAGGTTCAATTCTTGCTGTATTGTTGATTTTCTAATAAGATGGGATCAGTATTTCTGTTGTTTGGGTTACCAATATGGTGGTTTTCGATGCTTTTTATGACTATTGTTCACTTGTTGCGAAAAAAATTTAGGTCCTTTGTAGGGTCTTCATGCATGGTATCTTGTTTGAAGTTTGAACTTCAAGTTTGAATTGTTCCTATTTACATTTTGGTAACGTCCTTATTTGTTTCTGTCCTTTCTGATTCCCATTGTCTTAGACCTAGACAACACAAATATAGTATCATTTCCCTTTTCTAAGGGTTGAGTCCTGGGTACATATGCCATGGTGTTCACACAGCACATTGTTCTTCTAGATGTGTCTTTACAATGGAGCCGGGGTTTGGGCAGGTCTTGCCATGGTATAAGCTCATCCAAACAAGTTTTATGATGATGATGATATCTGGACTTGCGCAAGTGAGCTTGTATAGATGACTTCTTTAGGTACCCTTGGGCATAACTTGGTTCTTTTTCATGCTTGTACATTAGAAGCTTGGACATATTTCCTCAGCTTGATTTCCATATGTGCACTTCAGCATTCTGGGTTGGTATTTGTAACTACGCCTTACTACCTGTTCCTTTAACAGTTTCTACTAGTTTTTACATTATGTATTTTAATCTGAATACGCTAATAGATGATGTCCTTTATTTTCTTTAAAGCAGACTAATTATATTGTGATAATGAATTCTTTTCTCCTGTGATCCAATTTTTCTATCCTTTCAGGTCATAGATGCTTGTGCAAAAGGAAATTTGGGGCGATTCATTAACCATAGCTGTGATCCTAATTGCCGTACTGAAAAGGTGATTGATGTGCATATCTGAATCTCACTATAATGTGAATTTTCTATTCGTGTATAAGATTTATGAAATATTGTTTTAGTTTATTCAAACATCATGAATTCATTAATTATGTGCTGCCTGTTGCTTGAGCATTGATTTCCTTGTATTTCTCTTTTATTCTGTAAAATTTTCTCTCCTTTAAGAGTTTGCATTACTGTTAAATTCTTGTAGTGGGTGGTCAATGGAGAAATCTGTATTGGATTATTTGCATTGAGGGATATTAAGAAGGTATGTTCACGCTTTGTGTTAATTATTTTATACTGTCACTTCTTCATACTAGTCCAAAATTATTGTAGTTTTTACTCATTGAATGCTAAATATCTGCTATAGAAATTTGACTAATTGTGATTGTATCAAGGAAATGCTTTTGGTAATGTAAAAAATGTGAACTTCTGCATCTTTTTGTTGTCATTTCATTGTACTTACTTCTTTTGATTGGCATTTAAGCATAGTTCAACTTGTTCAAGTGACTACCACCTTCCTGCTCCTTGGAACTTTAAAAGAGGAAGTGCCAGACTTGAGTGTGGATAAAATGAATGAAAGAGGATTTATTTTGTTTTCTCTGATTATACTTGACAAATACATAATATTGTTTGTAGTGGAAGGATGGTTGTACTTGCTCATTCTGAGTAGCACATTATAGGCATTTTATCATCAAGTCTCAACCCTAGAATATGAGGAAAGGATTCAGTTCACATCTGGTGTTAAGGATTGAGGTTTTTTAACTCAACCAGGTTTGGGCTCCTTTCTGGTCTAAACCAAACTTATCAATCATGTAAGGAGCTTGATGTTTGACTAAAAAAAGATTGATTGCCTTCATGCTTTACTAGCTTATTTGAAAAAATGACATTACCTCTGTGGAGCAATGGAACAAATATAATGACGACACCTTCTCTTTCATTGGCCTTTTGCTTTTTTACCATAATTCTCTTTCTAAGGTAAGAGATATTGATGGCTTGTTGCTTGTTAGGTCAAATAATATGCTTTTATGCCTTACCACATGTCTTTTCCATAAGTGACTTCTATTGTTTCTGCTTTTCAATTGGGAAGCTCAATGGGTTGGGCCTGGGACTTCACAACAAGGGGCAGTCTTCTACTTTTCATAACCTTTCTATTATAATCCTTTGGATTTGAACCTAGGGTATTCCAAGCCTTTGCCATTTTTGTGTGATATAGTCTAGAAAAGGCATATGATGGAGTACCAAGAAAGGTTCTTTGGTGAATACTAAGGGAGTCGATCTCAAGTACATAAATGTTATGTAAGACACATATAAGAGGGCAGTCACAAGTATGTAAAGATAGTGGGGGAGGACATGGATGAGTTTTCTATCATAGTTGTTTTACATTAAGGATTAGCTTTGAGTTTGCTAGTTTATCATAGTTATGGATAAACCTGTCATCATATTCAAGATGATGTTTTATTGTGTTTGTGCCTGCTATTTGCTGATGATGTTATCTTAGTAGATAAAACTAGTGAAGGGGTTAATCAAAATTTGAAGTTGTGGAGGACTCTAGAAAGCTAGGGTTCGAAACTAAGTGTGACTAAGACAAATATGTGCAGCTCAAATTTAGCTCCTATGGAGGGAAAAGAGGTGAAATTCATTTGGATGGAGTTTTGATACCTGAATGCAATCCATTCAAGTATTTAGATTCTATCCTACAGAAAGATGAGGATGCAGTCCTTAGAATCAACCCAAAATGGATGGAATGGAGGAGCACACTGGTGTATTATGCAACCATGAGACCCTTTATGTTGTATGGTAGTGAACGTTAGGCATTTAAGGTACAACATATCCGCAGGATGAGTGTGGAAGAAATGTGAATGTTAAGATGGACGTCTGGTAACATGGTAATGAATAATATTAGAATTATCATATCTTCAAAGAATGCATGTAGCACATATTAAAGGTAAAATGAGAGAGAGTTGATTAAGATGGTTTGCTCGTGTTCAAGTAGAATATCAATCCCTTAGTACCAAAGTGTGATAAGTTAGTAGGGGAAGAAATGAAGGATATGAGGGAGACCTAAGATGATATGGAGGGAAGCGATATCAAAGGTTTTATAAATTTTGGATATTGATGTGGGAATAGAGTCTAACAGAGATGAGTGGCAAAAAAAGATCTATATAGCTGATCCCAAGTATTTCGGAATTAAGGCTTAGTTGTTATTGTTGTATATGGTTCCTGTTTTATATTTTCATATATATGTGCATTATTTTGTCCTTATCTTTTTATAAACATGGTTTTTGTTCAGGGCGAGGAAGTGACATTTGACTACAACTATGTAAGAGTGGTTGGCGCTGCTGCGAGAAGATGTTATTGTGGTTCACCTAATTGTCAAGGTTATATTGGTGGAGATCCAAGAAACACTGAGGTAATTGATCAAGTTGATTCAGATGAAGAATTTCTTGAACCAGTGATGCTTGAAGATGGGGAAGACGGAGATGGATTCAAGAATAGAGTCCGCAGAAGCAGTTCCTTTGATGGAATAGAACTGCAAGTTACAGATAATAATAATATACCAGAAGTTAGAGATACAATGGTCAAGTCCACAACAAGTGCTGGGAAAATGGAGGCTGTCCCTGAAATTGAGGACTCTGTGAACCAATCTGTTTCAGTTTCACAATTCCATAGTTCATTGGAAACTGATGATTTCAAAGGAACATTTCCATTTGCTAATCAACCAATAGATATTCCTGTAGTAGCAAATGATGTAACAAGCAAATCTGCATCTGCTGTTAAACAAGTAATTTCCAAGGAAGAGATTGAAAGGTTCCCTCCAGCAACAGGGCTTAGCAGATCATCATCTGATTCCACGGTTGCTAACGGGAAGTCAAAGTCTGCTACAGCTGAAGAAAAGCGGGTTTTTGTTAAATCACGTTTTCTGATTAAAACTTCATGTGAATCTAGTTTTGCCAAGAAAGGGAAGTGTACAAGTAATCCTTCAAGTGTGAATAAAGTTCGGATGGAGGTCAACAAATCGCAGGTGCTGTATATCAAACCCAGAAAATTTATGGATGGGACTTCCAATGGCCGTCTTGAGGCAGGTTAGGGTCCCCATTTACTTGTATTAGCAAATGGACAATTTGACAAGTTATATGTAATGATGAATGCATTTAATATTTGCAGTTGAGGAGAAACTTAATGAGTTGTTGGATACTGATGGTGGAATAAGCAAACGAAAAGTAAGTAACTAGTTGAAATTTTGTTCTTTATTATTTATGATTGTGGTGGATATTGTTGTAGTCTGAATTTGCCTGTGCTGGTGGAGCTGGGCTAACAAACTCCCAGGTTCAAAAGACTACAGGCCTCAGAAAAAAGTCTTGTAGTAGTTGTCGTTTTGGGGCCTGGGAGTTTCACACCTAGGCCACATTACACTGCCAAACTTTCTCTTAGTAGCTTAAAAATAGCTGACCTTATTTAGTTATTTATCTGTATAGAAACTTAATTGTCCCAGTTGCCGCAAGTATTATGTCTCTGCTCTAAAGTCACAACCAAGCCTTATTGCTGTCAATTTCCTTTGGAAAAAATGTGTTTCATCTTCCTTATACAACTTATGCTTTTATTTCCAGAAGTGTTATTTTTTTATTGGCTAAAGTTTACTTTTGCTTAAGGCTTCAGTTCTTTTATATGCCTTGATGTCTCTATTCGGCTTTTTTATGTTTGTATTCCTTTTTTGGCAGGATGCCCCTAAGGGTTACTTGAAGCTTCTGCTGCTTACTGCAGCATCTGGTGCTAGTGTAAATGGTGAAGCAATTCAGAGGTAATTTTGAATTTTCTCCTATTATTTCTTCTTCTTATTATTCTATATGCTATTTGGGTTGTATTTTAGTATTGTATGATGCGTGTGTATGACACTATATTTTGTTTATTTTGCAGCAATAGAGATCTTTCAATGATTCTTGGTGCACTTCTAAAAACTAAATCACGAGTGGTTTTGGTTGATATAATTAACAAAAATGGCAAGTTCTCCTCTCCTGATATATAGCATGTGGTTTTGCTTATCCATGTCACAGAATAAGTAAATTGTTGTCGTCGCACTTTTAGTTGCTTAAGAATGCGTGTTGCTGGCTAAGTGACCCATATATATATATATATATCTTTTGCTTTCAGGTTTGCGGATGCTTCATAACATGATAAAGCAGTACCAAAAGGACTTCAAAAAGACGCCAATTCTCCGAAAACTTTTGAAGGTGCAGTCTATGCAAACCCTGTCATAGACGTGATACTGATTTTCTATAATTATAGCCAGAGCGAGCAAAAGACTGCTTTAACTTTGAAAAGTTTTTCTGTAATGTGTATTCAAATGTGTAAAATTATGCAACATCATATTTGAAGTCTTAAATTGTGGGATCCAGCCACAGTTTGATGTGGGATTTAGAATCCCACATCATTCAGCAAAGAATATGTTGAATAATATATAAATCTTAGCTTATAAACTACTAAATAACTTAGATTAATTATTTTGGGCAAGTGAAAAATGAATTCAAAGTTATTTGGTCAGTTTGGGGTAGGTTGTTATACTTGGTATCAAAGTCACTCTGGATCAGAAAATTGTGCTGAATCTGGGTTAGAAAATTGTGCGGAGTGGAGCTAGTTGGTCTACGAGGAAAGGGCTACATATGTGTACGAGGCAAGGTGGAGTCACTGAGACACTAGTTAACCACAGTATTTAAGTTACGACGAGAACATTACAAATTTAGCAGGGAAATTGTGGGACCCGGCTACAGTTTGATGTGCGATTTAGAATCCCACATCTTTCAGCAAAGAATATGTTGAATAATATTATAAACTATTAAATAATTTGGGTTAACAATTTTGGGTTAAGGGAAAAATGAGTCCAAAAGTTATTTGGGTGAGTTGCTGAATATGTTGAATAATATTATAAACTATTAAATAATTTGGGTTAATAATTTTGGGTTAAGGGAAAAATGAGAACAAAAGTTATTTGGGTTAGTTTGGGTCGGCTATTAGGCAAATGCAGTACATATCAGCAAGTACAAAGTATTCATCTTCCTGACAAAGTGCAATAACATTTTATAATGCTTCTATTTCTCCCTTGACAGGCAGTATTTTATGGTAATTTACCATAAAAAAGACATGGTTCAAAATTCAAATCTGATGCTTTATCAGTTATGGTTAGCAATGATCAAGAAATTTTACACTCCAATAGCATGAACATTATTGATTTTCCAATTTTTCATCATCAGGATGCTTGCATCTTGATTTACTTCATCTAGGTTGTATGATTTTAACTAATTACGTTATGGCCATTATTTATAGGTTTTTCAAGGCTCTATTACCTGTTACCTCAATATTTCAGATGCTTTAGATCACATGCGAGATGTGTTTTCTTTTTGTCTTTACTACCTATGGATTTAATGTCTTTATTTAATGTGTTTGTGTTTGTGCTTATTATATGGTTATGTATCTTTGCTTTATTTGTATCTACCAATATTACTCATTTCATGAACTTTACAAGTAAATAACTTGTCAAACTTTCAGGAGTATAAAAGAACAGCAAGCCACTAACGGTTTTTTCTGCAGGTTTTAGAGTATTTGGCAGTCAGGGAGATACTTACACCGGAACATATTCACGGAGGTCCTCCTTGTCCGGGAATGGAGAGGTTAGGATAATATCTGGTTGTAATTACTAAATTCACTTCGTTGTTGACATATTAGTATCCATATCTTCCTTGCTGTTAATTTTTTTTCTAAATAATGTTATGGTTGACATTTGCTGTGTGATCATCACCCTTTATTTTACTTAATGGAATTTTTTGTCCAACTCTACTCAAATTGAGGGGGTCTCCAGCTAGATGGTTCACCATTATTGAACAAAAAGTTTTGCCATGTTTTGATTAGTCTGAGGCTGGGATGAAGATTTTGGAACTGATAAGAACAGAGGACAAACTCTGTTTTGGTGTAGAAGCAATAGAATACACCTCGTGATCCACTAAGAAATAGAAGCAATAGAATACACCTTGTGATCCACTAAGAAATAGAACTATTTACAACATTCCTTGAAAGTAATGAAAGATGGGGAGCAACCCTAACATGCGGTGATAATGGTAGAGGGATAAAACTGTCTTGTGATTTGGGAATAAACAAGAAGAGCAGGATTTTTTTTTTATTATTATTTTTAAGTATGAAATTATTGAAGAGATGCAAAAAAGTCCAAGGAATAGAGCAAGTGATGGTGTTGTGAAGTATACAATTGTAGCATCTAATATCTGTTAAAGAATAAAGCACACAAAAATGTGATTTAAGACTACATCTCTATTCAATTTAAGACTAGCATCTAATTTAAGAAGCAGAATGCCATGCTTTCCTTCTGCAGTGCCAAACTACAAAGTTAAAATGCTTACTAGATACTTTGATGACTACTTACACCTGCCCTTTTGAATTGTCTATATTTGTGATATGACGAGTTTCAATTTGTTGGCTGTGACTTTATAACCTTATGTTTGTTCCATCCTTTCCAATTTATGAATTCTGATGTTTTTCCTCTAACATTCTTTGCTCGAGGCTTGACTGGTATAATGAGAATGTTGATTTGTGCAGCTTTAAGGATTCAATGTTGTCGTTGACGGAGCACAATGACAAACAGGTAGTCTCTTCCACTCTCCTTTCTGCAATTTTAAACTTCTACAATCTTTATCATGCATTTCCTATGCCCCAAAGTATTTTTCCTCTTTGGAAGTGAACACTTCAAAAGAGACATAATTAATGTGCTTATAATTACATTAGATTCCATGTATTAACCTTAGACTAATTGTGCACTTCAGTATAACCATTTCTCATTCCAGATCAGCAGTTAAAAGTTTGGAGTTACTATTTTATGTTCTGAGAGAAAAAAAAAAAAAACTGGAAAGACAAACAGATAGGATGACAAACTGTTTGGAACTGGTGGATGAGCATTTAACTTTATGAATGGAAACCATACTCATTATTTAGTGAATTGATTCTGCAGCGACTTATTTTTGGTATACATTTATATAAACTTTGGGGTGGAAGATACGAGTTTTTATGTGTGTTGCAATCAACAGGTTCATCAAATTGCACGAAACTTCCGAGACAAATGGTTTCCTCGACATAGCAGAAAATATAGTTATATGGATAGGGAGGATGGAAACAAGGAGTTTCACAGAGGATTAATCAACAATAAGATTCCAACTTCATCACAGAATCATTTGCATGATCCGGGTCTACGGTCTACAGAAGCAATAGATTGTGACACCCAGTCAAAGCGAGCAACCTCAGTAGAAATTGCTGTTCAGAAGGGCTATTCTGCACCTTGTGTTGTTGATGGTATGAGAACTCGCAAGCGTAAAAGCCGATGGGATCAACCGGCTAATGAAACAACATCTTCAAAATCTCTTCAGCATGATGATCAGAAGATTCAATCTGGGTTGCTGCAACAATCTGAATATAAACCACCACCTGGAATAGGTAATGATGTGTTGGATTGCATGGGGAAACAAACCGGAGAGAACAGTTATTGCCCTCATTGCTTTCGCAATTACCGTCAACAAGATGAAGCTAGTTGTTCTGATAATGAAAGGCTGAATATCCAAAGTGATGTTCCACCTGGATTTTCATCTCCCCACAATCTCACTCTGGTTCCATCCAATTCTTCACTAATCACTGCTGATCTCCCTGTTGGACATCCTCAGAGAAAATTCATTTCCTGCTTACCTGTCTCGTATGGAATTCCATTGCCTATTGTGCAGCAATTTGGGTTGCCTCAGGATGGAACTGTGCAGAATTGGACAGTCGCCCCTGGCATGCCTTTCCATCCTTTCCCTCCACTTCCTCCATTGCCCCATCACAAGAAAGAAACTCCATCTTCTTCTGCCATTAATTTAATGGTGATTGATAAAACTACAGAAGGCCAATGGGACAGACTTGATCCTGCTGCTTGTTATCCAAATGAAAACAATCCAGGCACCAATCTTAACCAACCAGACTTGTATGTTCGTGGTGAAAATGTCCAACACACATTAAAACGAGCTAAGGGATTCTCGCATGATTTGGGAAAGAGGTACTTTAGGCAGCAGAAGTGGAATAAAGGGCTTGGCCCCCCATGGATTTGGAAGAGCTGGATGGGTGGGGATGCGTAGGAAATAACTTAAGAGGTGTATGCAGCAATGTAGGGAGTGTAACAAATGAGCACAAAAATTCATAACTGTGCACAGGATATAGGTCAATTGCATTAATCAGCAAAGCAGTACCTAAATGAACGTTCGTTTGTAGGAAAACAACTCAAGAGCGTCTGGATTTTCTCCCGTACTTTGATGTATTCTCAATTCTTTTCTTTCAGGGTTTTACAGTCAATGGAAAATTCATTGAATTTCAGAATTATAGTCTTCTTACTTGAGTTCTAATACAATAGCTGAGGAAAAACATGCTGAAATCTGGTAACTTGTTCTCTGATAATAATCCATCTGTCCAGCTGTCAAAGAGGCAGGTGTTTTCTGTTCATGTATCATTTCATACAAGGTGTAAGATTATATATAGTCAGTGGAAGAAAATTTTAACACTTCCATTGGTATCTTCCTATGAGAGAAGAAAATATATTCTGGTCTGGGAAAAGGCAGATTACCATTTCTTCAATGCTTATATATATATTTATTCTGCAAGTACATTGTTGTAAATTTTCCATGATTTGGTCAGAAATTGTTGTTTGGATCTCTTGTTGACTTGCAGAAAAGTGGACTAATTTTTCATCTAACCGATGCTAGTTGTTACAGAATTTACAAATTTAAGGATAAATTTTTGTAGTTGTGGAAATATTTCAGAATCAGGTTTCTGTCACAGTTCTGGATAACTCACAGAAGTGGTTTGTGGTTGCGTCGCCTACACTGGTGCATGAGCAATTTAGTAGCACTCAGCAGATCTAATCAATTGTGGTTGCTACTTGCTTCTTCTTCTTCTTCTTCTTCCTGTTTCTGTTCATGGGTCCATTGACCCCCTAAATTATAATTGTGTTATCCTAGGTAATACAACTGTTACACCTTTATTCAGAGAATGTGGGGGAATTGGCCAACTAAATTCTACTTGAAAGATACTGTTTTCTAATGAAATGGAGTTCAGATGCATGGTGAAAATGGCTACCAGTGGATTAGCATTTGCGAACAACTTACCTCATTCATCATTTGAAACAAAAAATTTTACAAAAATTTAATTCAATTGATTTCATTTTTAAAAAATTATTTTTAATAATTTTTAAAGAATTTATTTTTTTTTATTTTTTTATTTACTTAAAAAGACTTATTTTAAATAAATTAAAATTTTGCATTATTTTATAATACATTATTAAAATTTTTTTTTTATAAAATAAATTATACCAAATAAAGGGTTAACTTACTGCAAAGAATACATATATTAGATAGATAGAGGTGTTCATTTTCCCCCTACATTTCTAATGGGGAAATGTGTAAAAAGCTGCATTTTTCTAAAGACGCTTTAATTATAGGGCACTGCTAATCTGAGCATTAGTTTTGACACTTTGCATGGGATTCTCTTTCACGAGCGAGTAAGAACGTCGGGTAATTTATGCAGATGATACAACAATTTATAGGCTTAGAATGATAAAAGGCAGCTAAATTTGATTTTAGCCAGAGATAGTTTGAACGGCCGGTGTACCAATTTATAAATATATAATAGACTAAATTATATTTTACACTTTAAATTTTAATGTAATTAATAGATCATTTTCTCTACTTCTAAAATCAAACACTTAAATTCTTAAATTTTAAATTTATTTAACTCAAAATCATTCTTCAATAACTCTATTAAATTTCTATTAATGGAGTGTATAATAATAAAAATATCCGCTCTCACTTTCTACTCATTTCAATTTGAGATTAGAGTATAAAATAAAGACTTAAATTCCTGAGTTTTAAATTTATTTAACTCAAAATCTTTTCACGATGACTATTAAATTTCCATTAATGGAATGTATAATGATAAAAATATCCATTCTCAACTTTTTACCCGTTTCAATTTGAGATTAGAGTATAAAATATAAATTTCCATTAATGGAATGTATAATGATAAAAATATCCATTCTCAACTTTTTACCCGTTTCAATTTGAGATTAGAGTATAAAATATAAATTTCCATTAATGGAATGTATAATGATAAAAATATCCATTCTCAACTTTTTACCCGTTTCAATTTGAGATTAGAGTATAAAATAGAGATAGAGATGAAAGAACATGAAAAAGAGATAAGAGTGAAATATGAAACAAAAGACCCAAAGATTTCAATCAAAGTCTATCTCCACTCCTCTCTTACAGATCCTCAGCACCTCATCTCTGCAACATACCACAATTGTGAAATTGAAATATTTAGATTCACTCTTATTTACAAGAATTTTGCATAATAAAAATGCTTGTGCATAATAAAAATGCTTGCAATTTAAGATGGTAAAGAAATTAAACAATGGGAGCAGTAAAGGAGATGAAAGTTTCAATTTTTAATTTTCAAAAGTATTGAATGCATCCCTTCCTGATTCACCTAAACAATTCCAGCAGTGCTCAGAAGCAAAATCAATTCCAAGTTCCAGATTTCATCTAAATTATGCAAATAAATAAATAAAAACTCATTCAACAATCAAATAACATACGCCTTAAATTACAAGAATGAAGAAACACTTAGCATTATGCTAGATCTAGATTACTAATCTCAATCTCAATAATTAATAAAGCAAGTATATTAAATATACAAATAGACAAAGAGAGTAAAAATATATCAGATGTAGAGAAAAGAACCGATCTGTTCATTTTTATTAAGGGGAGAATCGATCTATCTTTATCGTTAGAGAAGATGTTTCATAACAAGGAACATTCATCAGTCTCTTTCATAAGAAATAGTCGTTTTCTTCATCTTCATCTATGATCGAAGAATCCCGTGAGAAGAAAAAGAAGAAGCTCTTTAATGATCTAAATACTATGGAGATTATTGTTTTTATCTACATAATTAATTATTTGGCTCACAAGAAGATCCAATTTAAAGTAGATGTTGATTTCTAGAGAATCATTTTGACTAGTTGTATTGTAATTTTTGAAGAAATAATGCTGTGGTTGTTGAAAATGATGAGAGTTTATCATTGAAAGCCAGATCACTTGAGAAGGAGAGAGGGGAGTATTACTGGTATTAAAATGATTTCTCTCTTTCTGCGTATTTAAATATTTAACTAACAGATTTTAGAAATTCAGAAATTTAAATATTTAATTTTAAAAATAAATGATCAATTCTCAATTATACTAAAACTCAAAAATTAAAAGTATAATTTACCCTGTATAATAATAAAATATTTAAATTCATTTTATCACTTAAAATTTCATCAACTTTTCTATTTAAGTAATATAGCATCCCTATTAACATGTGATAGTTAATAATCTTTGCTTATATATGTCACTTATTAAATTAAAAAAAAATATATATATATATATTTTTCTATTTCATCTTTAATATTTAATTAATTTTTTAATATTCTAATAAAAAATCTATCTAATAATTAATTTACCGAGACAATGTCAAAGACTTCTCTTTGCTCTAGCAATGTAGTTCACCTTCAGCAATGCCACCTAAGGCCTTAATAAAAAATTATCATAACTAAATCTGAATCGATTAAAATTATTAATATTGAATCTAGACCAATCAGATTAAAATTTACTCTAAATTACTTAAATTCATTCATAATCTTATTATTAATATTCAAAATAAAAAAATAAATTCAATTAAACCCTTATATTTTTACTTAAAAGACCAAATAAATTTAATTTAATTTTTTTATAAATTAAATTCTTATATTTTTGCTTAAGGTCATAACTTAATATAATATTATTTTTTAATAATAAAATTTTATTTTTATAACTTTAAAAAATTATTTATTATTTTTATATTTTTTTATATTAATTAAAATATTAATTTAATATTTTAAAAAATAAAAAATAATATTATATAAAATCATTACTTATTTAATTTCAAGTAAAAATATATGAGTTTAATTGATAAAAAAATTAAATTAAATTTATTTGACCTTAAATCAAATATGGAGATTTAATTGAATTTCACGTTATGATATCTAGAAAATAGGGTTTACTGTATGAGAGTAAGCTTAGCATAGGGAGATCACATCTCTCCCCCTTTATCCCTTTTTCTTTTATCCTCTAGTGATGCATAACCGCTATCATGTTACGGTGCCACCTGTCCCTGTCACTCAGACCCGTACGTACGGATGTGCCAGCATACTCTTCTCTGTCAGACGACCATTTAATTTCCCTCCGCAAGCATACTGATAGGGTTGCGAGATGACTGGACCTGCTCTCCTACCTTCCATCACATCAACGAACTAGGCCATCATCTGGTGGACCCATACGTGGGTCAGTCCGGCCTGCCTTGGTCACGGACTGGAGTACATGATATTAGGTCAGCTTAATTTAGGGGGTTTTGATAGGTTTTGAGCCTATATATTTCTCCAGGGTCCGACCTCACCCCAGGGTGTAAGAAGCTCGGTGGTCATCAAGTGCCCCTTTACCTTCTCGGTAGTTATTCCATGAGTAATGAGAGGGTAAATTCCTAGGTCCTCATTATGATCGTACGGCCTTAGGGAGGCTCCTGTCAAAAACGTCCTTTCTTTACCTTTACTCTTTTCAAATTCAAACTCTTCATTTCTCTCCAGACTCTTCTTCTTACTTTTCTCCCTGTACTTCGTCTTCCTCACTTCCTGCAAAATCTCTGCAAGGTACGTCTTCTGCTCTCTAATGACTACCCCTAGACTCCCTGATGTCTTAAATCTGAGGTCCTCCATCACCTCTACATCCCTTTTAGGACTATAATCGAACTGAGCTGAACCGAACTTTGATAAGCTCAGGCTCGATTAGAAAATAAATTTAAAAGTTCGAGTTCGAGCTCGAGCTCCATTTATAAACTCGAACTCGATTCATAAAATAAATATTAAACTCGAGCTCGGTTCGAGCTTGATTCGTAATAAGCTCGTTTATCATATTAACGAGCCAACTCAAACTCTATTCAAAAAGGCTCGAATTTGAGCTCATTTAGGCTCGAATTTGAGCTCGATTATATTATAAACAAACTCAATATAATTTAAATTTATTTAAATTATAAACAAATTTAAATTATAAGATTATTAAGAGACTTCTAAATTTAATTTTTTTATTTAATTAAGTCTCTCGAACCCAAAACTAATGAAAAAGAATGCAGAAGGGTTGTCCTTTTATAGAGAAGTCACGATTCTCCATATCTTTTCAACTTTCGATGTGGGATTAGTGTTAGCAAACAATCTTGTTTGCGAGCCTGCTCACGAGCTTGTTCACGAGCCAGCTCGCGAGGCTAAACGAGCCGAATACTGCTAAGCTCAAGCTCGGCTCGTTTATTAAACGAGCCTAAAAAGTGAGCTCGAGCTCGACTCATTTAAAAAACGAACCGAGCCCGATCGAGCTTTTATCGAGCCGAGCCTCGAATAGCTCACGAACAGTTTGGTTCGTTTACACCCCTAATCCCTTTCCAACTTCTTCTCTCGGGAATACCTAAATACCTCCATCTATCACATTAGGACTCCTCACCGCAATGAGAGGATCGTTCTTCCACCTCCGGGTTTGACTGACCCCAGTGGGATCGTAAATTGATTTTCTTTGTCAAGCAACGCGAATTTGATTTGACCTTCCCTTTTTCTCCTTTTTTCATTAAGGTTTTTCGTTATTTCGGAATAACTCCTCGTATGCTCTTTTCCAACTCCATTCTTTTCATGTGTTCTTTTGAATTTATCAACCTGTGTTGTAGTTTTGCCCCGTCTACTGTTCAGGGGTTTTATTATTTTGCTCCCTGGGAAGAATTGTTTATCTTCTCAGGGTATAAAGATTCCATTAAGGGTTGGGTGGAAGGTTTTGTAGTGGTGGAGTTGAATGAAGGCTTTGAGATAACATGGGATGTGGATCTCTCCTGGAGGGATATCCCCCCGGTTACAATGACCCCCCGGTTGTAATGACCTTCCCACAGACGAAGCCAATTGATATTCTGATATCTAAAAAATAGAGTTTACAGTATGAGAGTAAGCTTAGCCTGGAGAAATCACGTCTCTCACCCTTTATCCCTTTTCCTGTTGTCCTCTAGTGACGCATAACTGCTACCCTACTGTAGTGTCACATGTCCCTGTCACTCAGGCCCGTACGGATGTGCCAGCGTACCCCTCTCTATCAGACGACCATTTGATTCCCCTGACGCGCATGCTGATAGGGCTGCGAGGTGATTGGGCCTGCTCTCCTACTTTCCATCACATCACCGGGCTAGGCCATCCCCTGGTAGACCCGCGTGTCCCTGGTAGACCCGCGTGTGGGTCAATCCGACCTGCCTTGGCTGGACTATATGATATTGAACCGGCCTACTTTAGGGGTTTTGATGGGTTTTGAGCCTATGTTTTTCTCTAGGATCCGGCCTCACTCATGGTGTAAGAAAGCCGGCAGTCATCAGAACTTATTGAGTTATTTTTTCTAAAATGATATCGGAACCATTTAAAATGGTTTGGGCGTGAGTCCTGTTTTCTGAAGTGGGGGTTTCGAGCAAACAGTAACAATGCAAAAAAATTTTAAAAAATATAGTAAATAAAACACAAGCAGGCAGCTATGATAAGGATTGATTTTTGTTTTTTTTTTGGGTTAAAAGGAAAGAAGAATTATTTGTTACTGTTATTTATTTTTGCCGTAAAAATACATGCCCATATAGATTGTTGAAGTAAGACCAGATTCACCTTTCTTTTCAAAGCTTCTTATTTTTCCAAAACGTCTTTAATGGTGATGGTACTGCATGATCCAACTAGCACCCACTCACTGGGTTTTACTAGTCGGTCAGAAAATTTGGGAGCTTTCACGCCAACTTCAAATTATCTTTAAAATATAGTCGAACACAAAGGAATATGTCAAGGCCAAAGTCCCAGAATACCAATAGATGTAGACGACAAAAATTTACATGTAATAATGGTTCAACAAAGAATCTAAATAATTCAATAAGAGGTCTTGAAGGGCTTGAAAGACTTGAGATCACCAACCATTCCAGCAATGGAGCCAGCAGCAGCAGCTATTGTAATTATTAGGCATGCAGAACTTAAGATTTTGAGGCAGAGCCACCTTGCACTCCACCTGGGTATTTGCTTTTGTGCTATGTACATTTCAACTGGGAAGTAAACAGTTAATGGCCAAAATGCGAAAGCTCCCAGCAGACCAACTATGTCATTGAAGAAAGGAAGCAGCATTGAAATCAAAGTGGTCAAGATCACAAAACATGTTCTCCAAACCAATCTGAAGAGGTTCAGGTTGTAGGAACGGGAACCAGGAAGTGGGATTTTGGTTTCTTTGATAATGAAGTCGCTGTCTGGGAATCTCTGTGCTGCTGTTTTTTCAATGAAGGCAAAGAGGGGTTGGCAGTAGACTTGATAAGCACCGACAAGGTGGACTACGATGGCAACATTGGCGATATCCATTAGCCAATATGGGTTATAAAAGCCGAAGCCTGTGAGGAGATTTCCAGGGGACATGTCTCCAAAAGCTGCGTAGCCAAAGCAGCCACAAAGCATGTAGATAAGCGTTGTCACTACGACACTTATTAGAGTTGCTTTCTTCATTGTCTTGGCCTCCGAGGGTGAGGATTTGATTGTGTCCTGTTACAGAACACGTCATACAGAAGCTTAACTTAGAAATTATTGAAGTTTTTTGCTTGAAAATACCTGAATTTCGATGAGGATGATGGAGAAGGAATACCCAAAAGCAATATAGCCAAGTGCTTGGAAGCTTCTCCATATCTTATGGGTTTGGGTTATAGTGTCAATGCTGATACCAGTTAGGCTTCCCATGAGTTTTCCATTCTCTGCAACTTTTGTAATGCCAAGTCTAAGAGCGATGAATGAGTAAGTGAAGGACATGACAGCAGCGATAATGGAGAGCCACCATAGCTGATCAAAGTCAGGAATCTGCGAGAAAAAAAATTCCGCGATCCCAAAAGCAATCATGTATGGATTGGCATTCATATGGCATGGATCTTTGCCTCCACTCTTGTGGAAACAATTTGACCTCTTGACTGCCCTGTTTCATCACAACCCATCAATCTGATTAGCCACCATTACATAAACAAGATCATTTGATTTTCAAGTTCAAGTCTGAACTCACATCATGCTTATGGATGATGATATGGTGCAACCAACGGCAACTCCAAAGAGGACAAGATACTGAACAAATCCACATGACTTGGCCTTAGCTCCACCTGATATATATTTTAACGGTAACGTAAAGATTAAGATCAGAAATTTTGACAAGACTGAAACTTTTATATCAAAATAGCAGCAGAACTTACCAAGATTGCAGAGAACAGCATCCATATATGTGTAGTGCCTTTTGCCATTGACTGGATCCCCAGTTCGGTAACAAGCAGAGAGCAGAGTAGAAGTATAGTAAGTGACCAAAGAGAACAAGAACATAACAGCAGGACCAGCAATCCATCCAAGCTGAGCTATGGCCCAGGCCAACGACAGAACCCCGGACCCAATCACAGCTGTTATGATATGAGCACATGTAGTCCACACAGTTCCTGAATCATTATAATCAATAAACAAGAATCATCATCATCATAATTAGCATGAACCATCGAGCACATCCCTGGATTACAATCGTGATAAAGATTATGTTAAGTAACATTACCAGTTCGCTTAAGGCGAGTATAATCGTCTTGCCGGTTGGAGCCAGTTTGTGCATGGATGTCAACGGCGACATGGTAAACTTGGTGGGGATGGCTCCTTGGTGCTGTATTCTCAACCATCTTTGTTAACAGAACAAACCAAGCAACAGAGAAGTGAGTTGTTTTTAAGTTGCATGGGAGAAGAGAGAAGGAAAATGTGATATTTGGCTACAAAGAGTAGATTGAATTGAGGGATATATGATGCCATGGAAGCTAAGAAAAGAAAAAAAAAAAAAGTCTTACCTTCATGATGTCAATGCACTAGTTCAGCTTCTTGGTTGTTTATCTTCCTCTTTTCTTTCCTCTATAGCAATGCAAGAATGTAGTAGGGAAGCCTTATATAGCAGAAGGTAAGGAATTTTAAGAGGTAAATAATATTTATAAATTTAAAATTAATTTATTGAACACTTATTAAAACTATAGCTTATTAAAGACATGAACTTATAAAATTTTTAAATTTTTTTTGTTCAATTGACCAATTAAAAAATATAAAGTGAAACTTTGTGAATTAAAAATACCACCTGTATAGCTTCTCGTCCATTGTTGTTGTTTGGGAATAAGATTCTTGACCTCATAATGATTTTTTTTTCTTTTTTTGTTTAATGAAGAAAGAAATTCCATCAAAATGAAATCACAATACAATTTAAAGTTTTCTTTTTTTTTTTTTTTTCTCTAAGGAGAGAAAGCAGCCTTAAGTTTCCACACGCTTTCCCTAGGCCTCATATTAAATATAATTAATTAATTTGTTTTATTAATTAATTTTTTCAAGTGTCTGAATATATATATAAACAAATTTTTTTTTTTAAATACTTTTCATAAAATAAATAAAATATCACTAAAAATAATTTCAGTTTCCTCTAACTTTGATCAAAACCCCCACTTATACACAAGAAGAAAGCAAAATCCTACTCAAATATTAATCTAATCTATGTCTTTAAAGGAGCACCTTGGGATGAAAAATTAATTTGACCTCTAAATTATAGGGATTCTCATCCATCCTTATTGTGAAAGAATATGGTTCCTTCATATACTAGCTGCCCTATTATATGAAAAGAGGGCAAAGTTGACAGGATCTAGCACTCAAATTAAAATTATAATGTATATATATATTACAATTATTATATTATATATTATAACTAAATATTACTTATATACAATCCTTCATAATATATTATATAATATCTCTCATTCATCTATTGTTTTTTGCAACCTAGTCATGAATAGGTTAAACCAATTTTTCATACCCCTCAACTTTCTCCTTTTAGGTATATTTTATGGTCAATTTAATTATTAAATCATTAAAATTAAGGATATACCCCTCAACTTTCTCCTTTTACGTATATGTTATGAACTTAGAATAATTTTTGTTATTATTTTAAATGTTCTATATTTTCTGGTATCTATAATTTGTTATAGCTAATTGATGTTACATGAAATTTGCTCAAAAGTGGGTATTGAGTTGTTATCATAAGACAGGGTTATGTGGCAATAATCTGATAAATATATACGCGGTTTCACCTGTAAAAAAGAAGATCCGAGCGTTTCAAGGCGGTTTCAGGACAGACTTGCCCTCTCAACTTCAGGGCGAGTCTCCATAAGGAAGTTATGGTTAAACAGCTACAATTCAGCAGATTCCCTTTACGCCTGCGATCACGGTCCCTACCAATTAGCTGGTGAAAATCACTTATTAACGAGCTAGCTACATCTTACCGGATTATCAGAAAATACTATATTTATCTACACATTCTCATAGTATAAAAGGGGAAGGATCACAGAGACAAAGGTACGCTATTCTCTCACAACACAACTCTTGAGTTCTAAACATTATACTCGCCATTCTCTTCCCCTTACTAACTTGAGAGTTAGAGTGGCTACCGTATGCGTCAACCACCTCACATTCTCTTTCTTGCAGGTTTAGCTAATCACAACACAACTTCATTTCAGCCACATAATCAATTTCTTTTTAGCAATATGATTTGGTTCTGTTGTCGAGAACTCCATTGAATTCTCTCTGTTCATTTGGATTAATACCTGTCTCTTATCCCTTTCTCTTAAAAAGAAATCTCTCTTTTATCTTTAGAAATCGCCAATAATTCACGAGGTAGATTTCAATAATCTAAGCATCGAACAAATGCTCCAGAACATCAGAAAGTTGCAGGTTATTTTTGAGCAATACAATGCTCGCGAAGAGAAATCACTCATGGCTCTCAGGGGGAGGGAGAAAGTTTATGTAGAAACCTCAAGGACTCGGATAAAGGCAATCCAGATTCAGTCCAAAGAGAAGGACAAGTTCAAGGAGGAGGAGCTATCAAATGATGTACCCAAAGACGCTGGCTAGAAGCTGGTACGGGCTGCCCAAAGGTGCCAAGAAAGATGAAAAGAGAACAAAAGGACGAATCAGAAGCAAGGCCAAAAGTCAGAGAAGTAAGAGTATAAGGGAGACCACAGAAGTTACTCGGTCTCCCGAGGAAGGAATGGCCGAGGTAACTATAAGAAATATATCACATTGAATGACTCATAAACACATACTCTAATGTGGATTAGAAAAAATGACAAGAAGTTCAGGTGGCCCCTCAAATTCAACCTAAGAAAGTTGGGAAACAAGACAGGACCAGGTACTGCCATTTTTATGAAGACCACGAACATATAACGGAGGAGTATCGGTAATTGAAAGACGAGATCGAGAGGTTAGTAGGGAACAACACACTTTGAAGGTTCATAAAAAAAAGTAGAAAAGATAGAAGACTCGAGTTCAAGGTAATAATTTCTGAAATCACCCCTGACAGTAAACCCGTGGGGATTATTCATGTAATTGCAGGAGGACCAAGCGTTAATAAAGAGAATATCATAGATGTGCAACTCCTGAGTCAAACTCCAAGTTTTAGAAGTGGTCAAGTCAGACGACCTAGTCTTTTATTTTATCTTTAAAGAAATATTTGTGATTTATAGAAATGCTATAAACCATAATGCATTCTTCAAGTTTCTTTTTTGATAGGAAAATCAAAATCGGTAGATGGATAAAAGCATGGAGACAAGAACAAAGGCCATAAGGCAATCGCCATGCTATCCAGGCATGGGTCCTGCATTATAATCGAACGTTGTCCGCAGAAACAAATTCATAAAAGGCCACAAAGCCATCCGAGCATAGGTCTCGCATATAATCTGAGTATGGATCCCACATTATAATCCGAGCATTGGTTTGAGGAAATAAATATTTAAAAAATACCACACGGCCATTCGGGCATGGGTCCCTCATAATAAGATATTTCATGTTAGGCCTCAAGGTGGGTATACGTTAGGCCAACCTACCGAGTGTTAGTCCCGCTTCACGAGAAATTTCAAAGGCATTTGATGTCAGGCCTCAAGGCGAGTATACACCAGGCCAGAAGACCAAGTGTTAGTCCTACTTCACGAAAAGATTCTAAGGCATTTCATGTCAGGTCTCAAGGCGGGTATACACTAGGCCGACCAATTGGGTGTTAGTCCCACTTCATCAGAAGATTCTAAGGCATTTAATATTAGGTCACAAGGCAGGCACACGTCAGGACGACTAACCGGGTGTTGGTCTTGCTTCACAAGAAGTTTCTAAGGCATTTGATACTAGGCCTTAATGCAGGTACATGTCAGGCTGACTAATCGGGTATCAGTCCCGCTTCACAAGAAGTTTCTAAGGTATTTGATGCAAGGCCTTAAGACAAGCATACACCAGGACGACCTACTAGGTGTTAGTTCCACTTCACGAAAAGTTTCTAAGGTATTTAATACCAGGCCACAATGTAGGTTTACGCCAGGTCGACTTGTTGGGTGTAATACCCGGCTAGACTCCGGTATCGGAATCCCTACCGTCCGGTGGGATCTCGAACGTCGGAAATCTCTAGAAGGGTAAAAACATGTTTTATTAAAATGTTTTCATGTATTTTAATGTTTTAAGTATGAAAGAAAATGAGTTTTTGCATGAAAATAGCATTGGAGGAAAACTCAGGTTCGGCCGCCGAAAGGCAAGTTCGGCCGCCGAACATGCATGCGTTTTGGAGTCACGTTAGGCCCCCGAAAGCATGAGTGAGGGAAGTCCAGGTTCGGCCGCCGAAAGGCAACTTCGGCCGCCGAACATTGCATGGATGCGGAGGCACATTCGGCCCCCGAACGTGGTCTGGCCAGCCACTATAAAAGGGTCCCTTAGCCGAAAACGGGCGAGCTTTTCCCCATTTTCGGCCAAGGTGAGCTTTCCGCCGTCCCTCACCCATTTTTGATGTTCTTCCTCTAAATCTTTCAAGATTTTCACTTGTTTTCACTTGGTTTGGAAGATTTAAGCTTTTGAAACAAGTTTTGGAGCTTTGGGAACTCAGGAGCTCATTTTCGTGGATCTCCAAGTTTAGGTCGTCTCCCTCTCGATCTTCAAGAGGTAAGAGCCGATCTTAAGCTCCTTATGTGTTTTAAGTAAGTTTTATGCAAGATCTATGGGTAGAAATACATGTTAGGTTATATGTTGAGTTTATGGGTTATATTGATGCTTTGATGAACAATGTGGCTTGCTTGAGGATGTTTGAAGTGTTGTAGTTGGGGTATATGATAGTTTGAGACCCCTAGGTGTAATGTATGTGAAGTATACATGTTTTAGATCTAGTTTTTGCATGATTTGAGCTTGGGAGGCAAAAATGTGCATAGAGGAGCTGAGTTTCTGCCCTTCGGGAGAAGCTCAGGTTCGGCCGCCGAAGTGACTTTCGGCCGCCGAACCCTCTTTTGTGGAGGCAGCATTCGGCTGCCGAAGTTGCCCCCGAAAAGAGACTTTCGTCTCTGTCTGGGACTTTCGGCCGCCGAAGGTGCCGCCGAAAGTGCCCGACTTTCGGATCTGTCCAGGACTTTCGGCCGCCGAAGGTGCCGCCGAAAGTGCCCTGTTCAGCCATTTCATGCATATTTCTATGTGATGTTTTCCTGATGTTTTAGGGTTTTTTTGGGGAGTTTATTAGAGTTATGTTTATGTATGATTGGTCCCTCATTGGAGTCCACCTGTGTAGGTTCGGACCCGAGGAACCGAGGACCTCAGCAGTGAGATAGCTGCTTCAGAGTCTGTAGAGCTTCAGCCAGAGGTGAGTGGAATGAACCTTAAGTTTTTAAATAAATGAAATATAACTTTTTGGAGCATGTTCATGCATCATATATGCCACGTGATATTTTAGGTTGTTTGCATTAGTATTCACGAATATGTTGCATTGCATAATATGATGTGGATGCGGATTGGCTATTGGATGATCCTCTAGTCCTCCTATGGTATGATATGATGATGATGATACGGTATGGATTGCCAGTGAGGCCCATTCTACGCCCCTGGACTATGTTAAGAGGAAGACCAGTGAGGCCCATTCTACGCCCCTGGCATATTGGAATGTTATGTTATGTTATGTTATGTATGCAAGAGAAAGACCAGTGAGGCCCATTCTACGCCCCTGGCACGATTGGGCTATGTTGAGGACTATAGGTGACAATACCATCCTTATGTGATATGTTTGTGATGTGTTGCATTTCATGGAAGCATGAAATATTTAATATATGTTTTTCTCTATTCTGCTCACTGGGCTTTATAGCTCACCCCTCTCCCCTAACCCCAGATGTGCAGGTACAGGGTAGACCAGGAGGTTAGCCAGAGTATGAAGTGATGTCATGTAATAGTTAGATTGTGGACATGAAAATTGTATTATGATGTAATGTAAAAGAGTTTTAAGTTATGTTATGTAATTTGAATATTGAGGATAGAGTTGTGCTTGACCAATACAGATTGTTAATCCCACTTGAATGTACATGGTCTTTATGATATGAGATATGAGGTTATGTTTCAACCAAGCTTATGTATGATGAGATACCCCATTGGAGCATTTGATGAGGGCTCCAGTGGAGGTTTATGTTACGTTTATGTTTATGTACAGGTTGAGCTTGGTTGTTATATGAAAATGTTTACAGGTTTATGAGTATTGTTGATCATGTACGGGATTAAGCAGGTTTACAGGTTATGTTAGGCTTGCTACGGGTCCCGGCGGCCTTACGCCGATCTGGATCCTAGCGCCGGTAGCGGTCCGGATTTTCGGGGCGTTACATTGGGTATTACTCCCGCTTCACATAAAGTTTCTAAGGCATTTAATGTCAAGTCGCAATACGAGTATATGCCAAGCAGACTAACCGGGTGTTAGTCCCACTTTACCAAAAATATTCTAAGGCATTTCATGCCCGAAAGCTGTCAAGGCTAGAAAAGGCCATGAGTTCGCAAGAGCTAAAAAATGCTCGGAAGCTCATCAGGGCTAGAAAATGCACAAAAACTCATCAAGACTAGAAAAGGCCAAAAAGCTCTTAAAGGCTAGAAAAATGCTTGAAAGCTTGTCAATGCTAGAAAAGGCCAAGGAGCTCGCAAGGGCTAAAACAATGCCCAGAAGCCCATCAGGACTGAAAAAATGCAAGGAGCTCGTAAGGGCTAGAATGAAAGCCCGTTAGGGCTACAAAATACTAGAAAGCCTACCAGGGCTGTAAAAAGCCAAGGAACTCATCAGGGTAAGAAAAAACTTAGAAGAATGCTAGGCTGAAAAATGTCCAGAAGCGTAAGGGCTAGAAGATGCCTGGATGATCCATAGGGCTAGAGAGAGCCTAGAAACTCGCCAAGGCATTACCATATCACTCGGATCAATTTTTACCAAACAAGATCTTGGACCTGACTGGTCGGCATTGAGAAAAAAGCAAGGACATCGTGTGCTCAGTCCAAACAAATAAGCCATATGATCTGGGTCATGAAGACAATTGTCACCTTCGAATCTAAAGAATTGAAGACCAGTGGGGGGACCTCTGATACTATATGAAACTCATCCAAAGTAGGTAGTAAGCTGTCACCATAAGACAAGACCACATGTTAGGAAACCCAGAGATTACTGCAACCCAAACACGCAGCGGAAAAATTAAAAATCTTTGTTTTCCTTCCGGGGATCTGTGTGCTTCGTTTATTTCCAAAGGAAGGATAAGAGACTAACCTGTTAGACTCGACGAGAAAATACTATTGCGGACTGATGGTGCTGCTTTTTCAATGAACACCCTCTATGGTATCCACACCAACGTCTTTTACCCTTCTAGAGTGCTAGCTCTCTCAAAGATGGATAAGTTATGTGCTTTTTCAATCTGCAGCTCAAATCAATTTCTTCAAAAACGTTACTCCCACAATTCGCAGCAGGAGTTTTATTCGTTTTAAATCTTTTAGTTTTCCCACAATTCTTTTCGCAAAAGAGTTGTGTTTATCACCCACTATCACAATCTCGCAGATACTCAAATATCTTACGTGACAATTTGTTTTGATAAGGAAAACTGAAAATTTTTTATCTGTAACAGTTACAGATAGACTGCAGATCTTTTAAATATTATTATCTTATAATAATAATTAATATTAATAATAACATCTTTATTATTATTAATTATACTAATGGGTTTTTAGCCTATTAATATAGCACATCAATAATGTTCTTTTATGTGTGACCCGATAGGCTCATATTAATTGGCAATAGGCCCAATCCCACAAGGCCCATAAATTATAAGCGGCCTCGAGCAAGACATTATGACTACCCAACTAATATGAGGATCGATAGTCCGATAAAGCCTAATAAATAGAACATGTATTAATCCCTTTTTCACACGATATCTAGTTTGAACATAAGTCATGGTCAATATCAAACTTATAATGTTCAAACTTGTGATTTCTCGATCTCTAAGTAGACTGATAAAATCAAATGATATTGATCACATTATCAATTCATTTGAGTACGGCCATGCATTTCTCAGTCTCACTTATTGAGAGGCCCAGAAGATATCTCTCTCAAAGAGAGGGACAAATTCTATCTTGATTATTCAATATCCGCTACATAATTTCTATTATGCTCAATCATAACCTTTATGATTATCCGATTAAAGACAATGTTTGGTTATATAAAAAAATAACAGTCCTTATGTTGAAAACTATGACAATCTCAAGTCAAAGGATTAAAACATAACTATTTTGAGATTCACTTATGACAATAACTCATGTAGTAATCTCAATGCGGGTCCATCCAATACTTTATTCCCTAACAAGTATCTATGATTATTGAATTATATCAACATATACATAATCATCTCATGATTATCAATCAATAATCATACTAGTTATATTTTATTATTATTAACATAATAATAAGAAACCAGAGATGTTAATCATTATTATGTAACATGCAAACAGATAATAATGATAATAAAATCTCTTATTATTAATAATCAAAATGACATACAAAAAGGTCCAAGATAATGACCTAAGGCAAATACACTAACACCACATGACAACAATCTGATAAACCTATACGCAATCCCACCCATAGAAAAGAAGACCTGAGCGCTTCAGGACAGACTCGCCCTCTCAACTTTAGGGTGAGTCTCCATAAGGAAGTTACCGTCAACTAGCTATAATCCAGTAGATCTCCTTTATACCTGTAATCATGAAATTTTTTACTAATTAGCTGGTGAATATTCCTTACCAACGAGCCGACCACATCATTGTCGGATTATTAGAAAAAACTATATTTATCTCTACCTTCTTACAGTATAAATGGAGAAGGATCACATAAATAAATGTACGTTATTCTCTCACACCACAACTCTTGAATTCTAAACATTATACTCGTTCTTCTCTTTCCTTTATTGATTTGAGCGTCGGAGTAGCAGTCAACCACCTCATATTCTCTTTTTTACAAGTTTAACCAATTACAGCACAGTTTCATTTCAGTCACGTCATCAGTTTCTTTTTAGCAATATCACTAATCTCATCTATACTACTTATAAAAATGGAAATCAAAAAATTTAATTGGTTGTTAATTAATTCATGATCCTATTTGTGATTAAATTCCTTTTAAATGAGTTGTTTTTACTTTATTTAACTTTTAGAGAAGTTAGGTTTTTAAATTATAAATCACTTTCTTTTTTAAAATAATAATTTATTTATTGAGGTTTTAATATAACTAAATTTAATATGTATTGAAAATTAAAATTTATTAAAATTCTAAAAGTAATTTATAATAATATTATTTTGTTTTGGTCAAAAGTGAGGGATTGGAATCATTGTTGGAGTGGGTACTTATGATCAAATATTATAAGCATTCTTTTACTTACTGCTCCATCCAGTAACTTAGTTGTAGTGATAATATTATTGATCTAATTGTGATTCGGCGGGCGTATAAGATACATACACTTGGATTGAGGATCGATTAGATACATACACTTGGACTGAGGATCGATTTACTGAAAAAATTAATAGATCGAAATTGGTTCATTAGGAAGTAAAGGGGAGAATCAATAGAGTTAATAGATCAGCTGTTCAGTTTGGGAGATTAAGATTTCTTGGAAAGAATCAGTTTGTTTAGCTCAGTGGGGTTGGTAAATAATGAATCTATCCTATTTGGGTTAAACCAGAGGTATATCTACTTTAGTCATTTTGACATTCTCTGCATCACGTTCCATCCGAGTGGATAGAAATATTTGTGTGCAGATGTGTCAGACGACTCATTAATGGAATAATTAGCTAATAAATATGCATGGAGCCGACTAATCCATATTCTATTTATCGTGCATGTCACATTAATCTATTTTACCACATTCCGTACTTATTACTCCGGCAGTGTATCAAGGATATGAATAATGTGTAAGAGGTTGGCCTTCTATTTGATTGCATTAAATCATACTCGGTTTATCCAATTTATACTGAAATAGGTCCTTTTCAATTGCTGCGGTCGGTCGTGCCTGTATTATATATCTCGTTGTAGTTTAATCTTTATATTTTATAAGTAGAACCTCCCACTGCCTGATCGGATTGAATGGAGTCTTTCAAATTCTATTTACATGTGTTGCAATCTTAGCAGATCTGATGTTATCAATTATGATTCATTATCTATGACCTAGAAAAGCATGCAAATGGGAAGCTGTGGATTGATGAGATCCAGCCTTTTTATTTTCCTTTTAGGTTTCTACTTGCATTTTATATTCAGATGTATAATTGCCGGCCTCAAATTTTTGGGCACTGTATCTGAATTGTTGATTGTTCTTGAGATTGGAAGGATGACAATTTGTACGTGGATTCGCTCATGATGGCCGTGGTTCATTATCAGATTTTTTTTTCCTATGAATTTGTTGAAGAAAATCTAGACATACAAGTCAATTGCCATCAATTTTTCAAATCATGTATATTTAAAAAAATAATTTTAAAATGATGCAGGATTCGAAAATATTTTCGAATCCTGTGTGTCAACTCAACTTGTTCGGCAGTGATACTGCCGAACATGCTGGTTTGACATTCATAGTGGCGAACAACAGCAAGTTCGACACTATCAGTGTCGAACTTTGCTGATTTGTGCCGCGGGCAGATTATCTGGCCAGGCCAACATTCTTCGGCAGATGTGAAAGCTGCATGCATGCAATTATATAAAAAAAAAGTTATTATTTATTTTTTTATATTATAATAATAAATAATTTTATTTTATATTTAAAATTTTGTTAAAATTTTTTAATATATATTAAAAATTAATAATTTTAAAATAAATAATTTATATTATAATAATAATAAATTATTTATTATTAATTTTATTAATATTTAAGTTTTTGTAAATAATTTTATTAGAAAATATACAATTTAATATTTTTAAAATAAATAATAATTATGAAAATAAAGTGAAGTATTTTTCTTATTAATATAATAATTTAATTTTTAAAAATATTTTATCCATTCTATTTATTTATTATTTATAAATTATTATTTATTTTTTTAGATTATAATTTTATTATAATTTATTGTAATAAAAAATAAATAATAAATTTAAAATAATAAATAAATAGAACGGATAAAATATTTTTAAAAATTAAATTATTATATTAATAAAAAAATACTTCATTTTATTTTCATAGTTATTATTTATTTTAAAAATATTAAATTGTATATTTTCTAATAAATTATTTACAAAAACTTAAATATTAATAAAATTAATAATAAATAATTTATTATTATTATAATATAAATTATTTATTTTAAAATTATTAATTTTTAATATATATTAAAAAATTTTAACAAAATTTTAAATATAAAATAAAATTATTTATTATTATAATATAAAAAAATAAATAATAACTTTTTTTTTATATAATTGCATGCATGCAGCTTTCACATCTGCCGAAAAATGTTGGCCTGGGCAGATAATCTGCTCGCGGCACAAATCAGCAAAGTTCGACATTCATAGTGTCGAACTTGCTATTGTTCGCCATTATGAATGTCGAACCAGCATGTTCGGCAGTATGACTGCCGAACAAGTTGAGTTGACACACAGGATTCGAAAATATTTTCGAATCCTGCATCATTTTAAAATTATTTTTTTAAATATACATGATTTGAAAAATTGCTCGAAAATACGATCATTTCCTTTTTATATGCAATCAGTAATAAAAGTAAGTCATATGTAACCTAATTCTAGAAGTTAGACAAAAACCATACATAATTTAGTTCTTATTGAAAAGAAAAAAATTGTAGAGGTAGTCGATTCGGTTCCGGCCGTAAACTGAAACTCATCAACCGATTTCAATCCTGAATTGGATCAAAATTTTAAATTAAAAGGGCTAGTTATAGTCTCCCCTCCGATGAACTAGAAATAGAATCGATCGATTCAATTTCAGTTCGAATTTTTATTTTTAAAACAAGTTATTTTATAAAATTATACCGACTAAAATTAATGTATAAGGAGGTTAAATTATGAAATAATCAAATTCAAATTTATTTTTAACTCATAAAAGATATTTTTTATATTTAAATATAATATTATTTTATTATTTTATATTATATGTAATATTTTTTATTATATAAATAGATATATTTTGTATAATTTACTTATTTAATAAAATATATATTCAATAATGTTTAAGACTTATATTTATTTCTTCCCATTTTAATTAAGTTTTTTTATTTTTGGGTTTAATCTCAATCATATTAATAATTTTCCATTTTTTCCCATTACATGTAGGGTTTCTAAAAAGTGAAGTCAAAATTTAATTCAATTAAATGTTGATATTTGATTTCAATAGATTTAATTTTAGCCTTTGAATTTAGGATTTCAAAAGAATTAGTAACCTTTTTATTAGGTTTAATTTTGGCCTTTAAATTAAAATTTTCAAAATAAAAACAAAAGTTTTCTATAATTAAGTTCCAGATTCGTTAAAGTTTAGTTTAGGATTTGTTAAAAGATGATGGAAACAAATTGAAACTATTTAAGCTTAACCATTAATTTTTTTTAAAAAAAAATTATTTTAGATTGTTAGATTAAAAAGTGAAAAAAAAATAAGTTCTACTTGATTTCCAGGTTTATTATTAGAATAATTTTTTTTTAACTTATCTGTTTTAAAATTAATTATTTATCAAAAACATGTAAAAAAAATTACAATCAAATTTAAAAATATTAATTTAATTGAAATTTTTAATTATCATAAGTTCCATTAAAAAAAGATACAGGCCCAGATGGATGCAAAGTGTGCTGAAACTATGGCATTTCGGGAAGTATTGAGCTGGATTAAAGAGTGTGGATGGGATTGGAACAATTGGTACTCACTCTCACCAGACTATTCTCTTAAAGTGGGAGGTCAAGGGTTCGAGTAGTGGGGGAGGCGACCTAATTTCCTAAGGGAAATTTGGGTCAAATCCACTTGGAGAAGGATGCATTCGATGCAAGAATCCAAGGGGACAAATCCTGCCAGGAACCCGTGAGGGTGAATGGATGTTAAGAGCTGTTCACGACGCCAGTGGAAAGCCCGAGGTGGCAAGAGGCCAGGCGAGGGATAGCCCTGGGCCGTGAACGGTAACAGTGCCGGGGATCACGTCCGGGCTGTTACATAAAAAGGCCACTTTAAGGGAACAATTGGTACTCACTCTCACCAGACTATTCCCTTAAAGTGGGAGGTCAAGGGTTCGAGTAGTGGGGGAGGCGACCTAAGGAAATTTGGGCCAAATCCACTTGGGAAAGGATGCATTCGATGCAAGAACCTAATGGGACAAATCCTGCCAGGAACCCGTGAGGGTGAATGGATGTTAAGAGCTGTTCACGACGCCAGTGGAAAGCCCGAGGTGGCAAGAGGCCAGGCGAGGGATAGCCCTGGGCCATGAACGGTAACAGTGGATCGAGTCCTTTTCGAATTGGATGCTTAGATACTTGTGATGTCAGTTAATTGTGCTTTGTTGGATGATTTATCGTCTTTTGCCCTTTTGATTCAAGATTGTAAACTGCTTCTATCTAATTATGAGGAAGTAAAATGTATTTTTGTTCATAGATCTGCGAATGATGTCGCTCATGTTCTAGCAACATCGACTCATTCTGAGTTAGATCAAGGAGTTTGGATTGATGTCCCTCCTCCTCATATTGTTTCTCTGTTCTCTTTGAATTAATGAAGTTTTTTTGTTCTTTAAAAAAAAAAAAAAATAGATACAGGCCGCCCTATGAATAAACATTCAAATTACAAGGCCTTTAAAGTCCAAATAACAAAATAGAATGCAAATCCTGTCCAATCCAAAAGGCCTAGAGGCTTGATCCAAATTGTCTCAAAAGTGGACCCGGAGAGTAGCATCCTCAAAGACTAAAAGCATCTTTCTAACAGTGACCACCCAAAAAAACTCCTGTTGTTGAAGCATGTAAGCAAAGAAACACAACTGAAAGCACAAAGGAGATCCACCAAATAATTTTAAGCCCTATTTACATTAAACTATTTTCTAATTTAATATAAAATGGTCTGAAATTACAAATTTTATAGTAATTATATTCGATTTTAAAATTTAAATTAATAAAATGTGTATTAATAACAATACTACATAACTTATTTTATTATATTCATATATTACATAAATAAGAGTTATTGATATAAAAAATTTATGGTTTTTACTATTTTATAATTTAATACAAATTTTTAAAAGTTAGTACAATTCAATTTAAAATTTTTAAATGTTTTTTCCTTTACTTCCTTCCAATTCGATGCAAAAAACCACAACTTTAATTTTTTTTTATTGTTATTAATTCAAATAGAAATTATAATAAGTTTCATATCCGTTGATTTCTTTTTTTTTAAATATTTTGTTAGGTATCTATTACGATAAATTTCGTTACGTTTATTATAAGAAATCATTTCTAACATTATCAAGAATAGACATTATAATTTCACTGTATATAATTTTATTATTAATTTTATAAATTTCAAACTTTTAGTATAAGCCAACATTTAAAAACATAAGTATAAACACTACATTAAGAATAGACATATTTAAAATTCAAATAAATTAAGAGATCCAAAACCTAAAAATAGAAAGAAATTAATTAAATTACAAAACAGTAAAAATTTTTAAATTTTTTTTACCAAGACCATTTATCTATATTATAGATAGAGTATAATAAAATAATTCACTATTGTATTATTTAATATTTTTATAGATTGCGTAATTATGCCGCTTAGTTATTGCAATTAAAAGAAAATATTAAACAAAGACTTGAATGCAATTGGAATATAATCAAGTGTCATTAGTAGGCTGTTTTTCTCTTCTTCTCCCATTGGATAGATTATACAAGAAAAGTTTATTTATCACCATTAATCTATCTCATTATTGGTTTAGATAATATTCTCTTCCACTACACAGTATTATTATACGTTAACAATTTCATAACATTAGAGTATTACCAATTCGTTGCTTAATTGGTTTGCTTTGCTTGATTCGCGATTGAAAATAAATTGGTTTTTCTTTGCTTGGTTGATTGGGAAATTTAAAACTGTATTGATTCACACAGTTACATCGTTGTAAAGTTGAGATTTTTGGTTGGAACATGGACATGAATTTACTTTTTAAGGATTAAACTTAATTGTAATGTTCATGTTTTTATTTAGATATCTGAGTTTTGAACTATTGTAGGAATCAATTACAAGAAAAAAAAGAAAAGAAAAGAGGAATCAGATATAAATTTCTAATGTGAAACTTATCTAGTGTTGTGGAAAGTATGTTGGCAAATATTTAAATTAGTGAGTATAAATCCCTTTCTTATTGAAGAACCAATATAAAAAATTTTAAATGTATAAAAGTCACCCAGGACTCTGGTTAACTCTCGGCAATGCTTCTCGGACATTGAAACAGATTATCATGTGACTGAAGAGGAAGAACAATCGTAAGTTGGCAGCCATTTTTTTTTCCAAATATAAAGATAATGACTTCAAAGCTTCTGATAGTTTCTCGTGGATGTTTTCAGATATTTAGCAGAAAGGGAAGAACAAGCCTGTTCTCTCTATATCTACCTCCAGTCTTCTCCCCCAAAATAACAGCAGGACAGGTAACAACTTCACCTTTTGTTTTCTCTTTGTAATACTTCAACTTACATAAGTGTTTCAATATGTTTGTTCTTTTTTTTTTTTGGTGAAAACTCAGACACAATACACACATCATATGAATTAGGTTAAATCATAATCTGAATCTAAACGTTCAGATTTTGGCATAATTATCTAAATTTTGGAAATTGGAAAAAATGGTTGTAATTTTATTTAAAATTTTCCAACTGATACTTCTACTTTATTTTTTGGGTGATTCAACCACACCACTACCATAAGATACTTTCAAAATTGTGGACTCTATGGTTATAGTCTCACCATTGGAACATCTGATATCACGAGCAGATGAACAACAAAGATCAACTTGATGTTAAAGAGATAGCAATGTCTATAAGGGATGATTTGGCAAACTTGCAGCCTTTATCTGATAATTGCTGTATCTATAGAGCACCAAAAAGGGCACAAAAATTACATGAGAAGTTATATACACCTCGAGTAGTCTCCATAGGTCCTCTTCACCATGGAAAAGAAGAGCTCAAAGCAATGGAGGAGCATAAAAGGAGGTACCTGTTTGATTTTCTTCAACTAAGCAATTCAAGCAATGGAGTCTCTCTTGAGAGTTATATTACTTGTATAGAGAAAAATGAGGGAAAGGTACGTAATTGTTATGCAGAAACCATTGAACTCGAGAGTGAGAAATTTGTGAAAATGATGTTATTAGATGCCACCTTCATCATTATGCTGCTAGTGAAACATCACGTCTCTCAATTGCAAAGCAGCAATGATCGTATATATCGTATACACAAAAAGATTTACGATATAAGACATGACATCATTTTACTTGAAAATCAGGTTCCATTTTTCATCCTTGAGGAATTGTTTCAGCTCTCTAATATTGCTGGAAGTGTGGGTGGGCTCTCCATGATTGAGCTCACTCATAGATTCTTTCAAGGCAGATGGGATTCCTGGGTGACGAAGGATATTTTGAAGGAAAATGACTTCTCTCAAGTAAAACACTTTCTTGACTTTCTTAGAATTTGTCAGAGACCACAGAGGCCGAAGCAGCTCAAGGAAATAGAGAAACTAATGATACCAACGGCGACTGAGCTCTACCATGCAGGGGTGAAGTTTGAGTTGCATCCAAGTGGAAACAAACTAGACATAGAATTTGATAATGGCATTCTGAAAATCCCACATTTTAGAATAGAGAAAGAAGTAGAAATTTTGTTGAGAAATCTCCAAACCTATGAGGATTGCCATTGTGATCCAGGTGACATGCATATAAACGACTACATTGTCTTGATTGGGAAGCTTTTGAAATCTGGTAAAGACGTTGAAATACTTGATGAAAGTGGAATGATAGAGAATTGGATGCAGAACAACGAAGCAGCTGCAACTCTTTTCTGCAACATGGACTGTACTGCCGATCCTGAAAACTTCTATTTTTCTAAAGTCGTCGACGATCTCAACTCATATGAGAAAAGTACTTGGCACAAGTGGATCGCGAATTTGAAACAAAACTATTTTAACACTCCATGGGCTGGAATCTCTGTTGCTGCTGCCGTTATTCTCCTCGTACTCACTCTGATGCAAACAGTGTGTTCCTTTCTTCAATTGGCTAAGGCTTAAAGCTTTAGTTAGCTTCCATTTCGATTGTTTTGAGTGAATGTTGGGTTGCTTTTGTAGTGTATGCATCACGTTCATGATATTTTGATATTTTGAAGAACGTGATATTTTGATATTTTGAAAACTTCTCTTTATCTAATTTTTTTTTATTTACGAGTGATGTATAATTGTCTTTCTACGACCATCTCTCTCTGTCTCTATCACTTAGGACCGTATAGACGGATGCGTCAGAATATCTTTTTAATTCCTTCGGCGCACATACTCGCAGAATTATAAAATAATTGGATCTATTTTCCTATTTTATATAACGCGGATTAGTCTTTCTTTGAATGAGCTCACACGCGTGGCTTGTCTAGTGTACTTTACATTACCGGACTGAAGTATGCTATGTGAGGCCAGTTTACTTGAGAAAAATCTGATAAATTTTAAATCTACGTTTCTCTTTAAATTTCAACCTTGCTCTCAGGTATAGAAAATGGACCGTCAGTTTATAATTTGGTTCTGTAGCTTCTTCTGTTTAGGCATGCATAAATCATCTCCATAAAAATTATGTGAACGGGTCCAAGTTTTTTTACATCTCTCTAAACTCTGATTACGTTTTATTTTTTATAAAAAATAATTTTATTATAATATTTATTTTTAAAAATGAAAAGAGGGAAAGATATTCTTTGTATTTTCTCTATTTTTCAAATAAAAAATCAATAATTTATGCTAATAACTTTTTATTCTCTTTTTTTCTAAAATAAAGAAAAAAAGCATATAAATTTACTAACATATATTTATAAATTTCAAAATATTATTTCAATTTATTATTAACAGTGAATAACCTAATAATAATTATATAATTATATACAAATTCTGAAATTTAAATTTTTTATTTTTTTATACTAAAAAAAATTTTATTTTAATTTCACTTTTAAATAATTTATATATCATGAGATGCTTTTTTATAAAATTTAAAAGTATAATATGTTTTGCTTTTTTTCACATATGTAAAATTATTTGTAAAAATTCGTATTTTTTATTATTTAATTTTATGTTAAAAATAAATAAATAATGTTTTAAGCATTAATATAATTTTTATATTATTAATTTTTATTTTAACTATAAATGAATAATATGCATTTAATGCCTAAACTGATTTAATTAACTAAAAGTATGTCCTTTAAAAAAATGGAATTTGTGCTTAATACAGTTTTAAAGCTTTTAAATCAAAACTAGATACACAGATTAATCTCTCCCTATCAAATCAAGCCATTTATACATAAAATCCAAAATAAATAAACCAAATTAAATATATTACAATTTTTTTTTATTTTAATACAGTTTGAAGTCAATTTTTTATTTCAAGAAAAATAAAGAGTCGATAATATTATTTATAATATGTTAATTTAGCAATATTACAAATAGTACATGTATATTAAAATTTTTTAAAAAAATACACATCCATAATTAAAATATGAAATACAAAAATAACCTATAATTTGATTATATTGATAATTATTTTTCATTAAATGAAATTAAATTATTTAAAAAGTCTAATCAACCCCATTTTAATTGATTTCATTAAGTTGTAATCAAAGTATTAAAGAGAAAAACATTTTGTTCGTGAAACAAAGAAAGCATAATTAAAATAAATATTTTTTTATGATTTTAACCAAAGAAAGCATAATTAAAAAAATGTATAATAATATTAATAATTAAAATAATCCGAAAAACCCATGTAAGATTTTGTGCCATTTTTTCATTGAAAGAGAAGCTGCCACAAACCATTGTTAGGATCACAGGACTCTCTAATTAAGCAACAATCACTATCCCTATCTTCTCACTCTTAAATTATGAACCAATTTGATTAAGACCAAAGCGTCTTCAACTTAAAATCATTTTCTAAAACATGGTAATCTTTTGGTTTTTTGGGATGTGGGAGTGAGCCACCATTTTCATGTCGTGATTTACAGTAACCTTATTCTCTTTGTTTTGTCTGAAAATGGCTGCTTTCACAATTCATCCCCCACTGAAATCAAAGATTGCAGCTCAAGTTTACATTCCTCAAAACCCATTAATGAGAAGCTTTATTTTTCAGCATTTTAAATGCTGCATATATTGTTTTAGAAAAATTTACTATGTTATTAAAAAATATATTAGTTAATTTTTTAATTTTAAAAAATATATAAATATATTCTTAATATTTTAAATTATTTTTATTTAAATAAAACATTTTCTCTTAAATTTTAAAAATATTTTTATTTATAATTTAAATTTAAAATTTTTAATTAAATAATAAAAATTTTATATTACTTCATCTCACTACTATTTATATAGAATATTTCGTACAATTTAATAGTAAGCAAAATGAAAATTGTACTCAATAATTTGAATTTATTTTTAAAATTTCAAAATTTTAAATTGAAATTTGGATTGAAGCGTATCAACTTTAAAAAGGATCATGACATTTTAGGGCATTGTAGTCCTAAGAAAGGCCACAAGGTTTGACAATTAGGTAGATGTACGTGAAAAACCCACAAACATCTCAAATAAAAGATGGCTGTTTTAGGGTAACGTAGGGACTACCGTACTACAGTGAGCCCCCACCAGATCTAACCAACCGCCTTACAAAGATCACACACATAAATCTATTAAAAATATCTTCATAATATATTTTTTTGCACATAAATTTTAAGAATTTTACCTTTTTTTAATTTAAGCATATTTACTAATATTAATTAATTGAACACATACTATTTGATTGTGAATCAAATTAAAATTATGTTTTATTTTTTAAAAAAAATAAATAATATATTTTTTGCATTATTCAAAATTTGACATAAATATTATTTATGAATAAAAAATAAAAAATATTTAATTTTCAATACTCACTCGGTTAAGTTATTATTACATGAATTACGCATTAAATGTATTATTCTCCTTGATCATTCTATAAAATATCTGTTCTTGAATTTTATTCATTGCTTAATTGAAAAGAGTGTTTTCTTTATGTTTTTTTTTAATATTAGAATAAATAGATATAATAAATTAAATTTGCATAATATACATATTAACTTCATTTTTCATATGTAATTAAAAATTGTAAATCAAATCATTTATATCGAAATTATATACATAACACCAAATTAATCGTTAAAATAATTTTGTTGTTTGCTGTGGAGCTAACTTGAAATTAACGGGCAAGAAAGAGGTAGGTGGAAAATAATGTTGAAGTCCTCCAATTTTAATTTTATTTTCACTTTGGTTATATTAGGTGAAGGGTAAAGTGGGGTTTGATCACTTTTGGCACGTGACAGACGGTGACTTGGATCCCTCCACCGACAACCCAGTTAAGGTCTGTGTAAGAAAAATTTATATATAGAGTACAGAGGTTGTAATAGATTTTTATTAATGGAGGATTAATTGTAGTTGAACTAGTGAAGAGTATTGAGGAAAAGTAGTAATTATGTGTACTAGTTGCAGTAAGGGGAGGGTGGTGGCTGGCCAAAAAACAAAAAGGGAAGGAGGGTGATGGTAGCGGTGGCGGTGGTGGGTGGCCCACCACTCCATGTCCTTAGGTGGGACCATGCAGCACGTGGTTATATGTTTTTTTTAAAAAATTTTAATTATATGTTCCTTTTTAATTTTTAGGCAGTTTCTTTTTGAATGGTCTATTTTGTTACTTTCATTTTGTAGTCCAATTTCCATACTCCCTTCTCCAAGGTCCAAGCCCCTTCTACTTTTTCTTTTTTTAAAAAAATCAGAAGGTTTGTATGGGAATTGTGCAGATTTATCTTACCGTGCTCTGCTTGTTCTGACTTCATAGTACCAGTCTTAAAGTGGTCGATTTATTTAAAATTAAATAATTCATATTATTAAATTAATATTAAAACTGATAAGTGACTTATAATTTAAAAAAATAAAAAAATTATATTTATAAGATGAAAAATAATATTAAAATTTACTCCTTTTGAAATAAAATTCTAATTTTTGCTACTGTTTTAGACAAAAGGGAAGGAAACTCCTTCTATTCAAAGGAGGTAGAAGAAGCAGTTTTCTAATAAAAGAAAAAAAATCTTTAATTTTCAAAAAATAAATAAAAAGTCTTTTTCCCCTCTTAAGTCTTCAATGTACTTTTTTTTTGAAAACATAATTCTATATCTTTTTTTAATAATTATATTGTTATTTCCTCGGCACAAATTCATCGTTAAATTTATATTCATAAATTACCACATCATGTAAAATGCGAGTTAATTTGTGTTTGCTTTGCTTTTGGGCATCGACGTGGCTGGAAAGTTATGGAACACGTGTCAAGACAGCAGTTGACGTGGGACACACATCAGTAAAGTTATACACGTGTATGGTATTTGATTAGAAACCACGTGATTATGGTTTTCTTCGTACCTCAGCCGATAGAAGTAACTTTTAAAAACGCAAAACAATAATAATAAAATCAACTTTGTACGCAGTCACGAGCAGCCTTGCTCCCTTATTAAAATATTATACAGTACAGTCGGTTCCATTATTATATCATATGGTACCGCCGGCTGCATGAATGAGTAATCTTCAAGTGACGTTTAATTAATTAAAAGATATGCCAAAATAAATCTCCTTTCACCACAAAAAAATGTCTTTTAAAAAAGAAATTAAATATATACAATTAAACCTGTACCATAAGGTTGTGTTCCCCACCTCATTATAGTAAACCTCATTCAATGACCTCGATTTTTTATCCAATAATATCCCAGTTATTAGTTTAGGTCCCACGTCCCTCGCAAGTGGACCCAGTGCAGCCCTCCAAGAATCAAATCACCACCATCCAAAATTCTTAATCACATTTCATTATATATATACACACATTTAATTTAAAGAAAAATGATAATCTGCTTTTAATCAGTTAAAACGCAACGGATGACTTAATGCATAAATTTTGTGAGATAATTGGACAACATTTTTAATGAATTTTATAATTATAAAAATTTTTTGTCCATTAAAATAATTATAAGATTCTTTATTTTTAATTTAATAATGTATTAATTGATTTGAAATGAAACTCATTGAATTCAATAAACTATATCATATAAATAAAAAGTTAGATATGAATAAATAAAATTTATTATTTTAATTATATATTTATTATATCAAAATAAAAATAAAAATAATTTAATTTTTATGAGATTAAAAGAGAGAAAATTTCTTATATTTTATTAATTTAGATTATTGGGAAACTTGTAATGATTTTAATCAACGTAGCATTTTTTTTTTTATTAGAAGAGCGTATATAGTAACTCTACAGTAAAAATGTACCCGGATGCACTCTAACATTCCCTTACTGCTTCTTTCTCTCTCCCTCTCTTTTACTTTCTATTCTTCCTTGGCGACCTTCAAAAGCTAACAACTAAACTGGCGGTTAAGCCAAAAAAACGAGAAAAACATACGAGCTCTGTTTCTGCTTCTGTTCCTCTTCTACGCCTTAAATACTCTATCAACGCAACATGATCTTTCAGTCTCTGCCCACGAAATCGACGACAAACCAGCTTCAGCTTCTATCCTAAACCCATTGAAGCTTATTATGGAAATGAAAATCCTGCAGCTTGGACCTGAAGAAATGACGGTCCCCGGTGGCTGCACGGTGATGGTGGGGATTAAGCTTGACTCACAGAGCAGAGAGCTATTGACTTGGGCCATGGTCAAAGTGGCTCAACCTGGGGATACTGTTATTGCTCTGCATGTTCTTGGTAATGATGGTGAGTGAATGCTAAAAGTGATTCTTATATATATATATATATATATGTATGTATTGGTTATTTGTGTAGCTTTGGTGATTTGGTGAAGTGGATATGTGTAGAAATCGTAGATCGAGAAGGGAAGTCTTCGCTTCTTGCGTTTGTCAAAGCTTTTGACTCTGTTCTTGCCGTCTATGAAGGTTTCTGCAACCTGAAACAGGTTGGTTTAATTTTTTTTTTTTCTTTAACATGAATTACTCTCTTCTCCTTTTTCTTTAATTCGTGTCTGCTTCCTGCTCTTCAACAGTTGTAATTTTATTGCCGTCTGTTTGGTTGGTGAGAAAATGGAAAAAGTTTACTATTGTTTTTTCATTCAATCTCGTCGAGAACACTAGGCAAAGCTAAATAGAACAGTCATTCATGGAGTTGAGGGTTTTGGATTTTCAGTTAATTTCACTAAAGACTTATGGGATTTGGTGGCTGGCAGGTGGATCTCAAGCTCAAGATATGCAGAGGCTCGTCAACACGAAAAATTTTAGTTAGGGAAGCAAAATCCTACTCAGCAGCAAAGATTATAGTCGGAGCTACCGGGAGCCGCAGTACAATCCGGTCACCGCCATCTGTTGCTAAGTATTGCGCCAAGAAGCTACCCAGGGATTGCTCTGTTCTTGCCGTCAATAACGGGAAAGTTTTGTTTCAGAGAGAAGGCTCTCTGGTTAGAGATTCACATGGTTCGTTCTATAATCTTCTTTTGAGCTCATAAACATCCAATTTTTTTGTTCCTTTTCAAGTAAATTTAATTATCTTGTAATATTTGCAGGAGCTAAAGATGATCGCCGGAATGGTCTGCTTAATGCAATCCACAGGTCATTTTCATTAAGTAAGAATTCCAGAGTATTGAATGAAAGTGGTCCTGATGAGGCTTTAATGTATGGCGAGGATAAAGATGATGACCAGATTTTAGAGCAGGCCTTAGTTAAGGCCCGGCCGAATAGTTTAGGGAGGATCATGAAAGAGAGTTGCTCAGTTTGTGGAGCAGTTGCTAAATCTCATGATAATGCATGTAGACAATCTGCTGAAGAGTCTTATGGTGATAATGGTGGTGATGTTAAATCTTTAGCTCTGGTGCCAGTTCCAAAGGTAGAGGCACCTTCCTGTTCATTTTCTTCTTTAATCAGACAGGTGCCTGAAATGAAGCCTGGTTGGCCGCTACTTCGCCGTGCATTCTTACCGGATCGACGAACATCAGATAGATCATCGGGGAGGCAGATCTCGGTGGTTCAATGGGCAATGAGGTTGCCCAGCAGGCAACTTTCGTCATATATATCCAAATCGGATCACAAACAGAATGATCGTGATCAGGGTGAAAATCAATCAAGTTTAAATGGAGAAAGTGGTGCCATTGTTCCAGTTGGTACAGAGAATTTGACAATTCCACTATCTCCTGACAATTCAAAAACTCTACCAAAAGAATTGGAGGGTCTTCATGAGAAGTACTTAGCAACTTGCAGATTGTTTAATTACCAAGAACTTGTCTCAGCCACATCTAATTTCTCAGCTGGTTTGTCTTTGTTACTCAAATTAAAAGTACAAGCAATTTTAGTTTCATTTTTTGCTTGTGATTTACTTGATTTCCCTTTTTGTGTTTCAGAAAATTTGGTTGGGAAAGGAGGCAGCAGTTGGGTTTATAAAGGTTGCCTTCCTGATGGCAAGGAACTTGCTGTGAAAATCTTAAAGCCGTCCGAAGATGTGATAAAGGAATTTGTCTTAGAAATTGAGATTATTACTACCTTACATCACAAAAACATCATTTCTCTCTTGGGTTTCTGTTTCGAGAATAACAAACTTCTCCTGGTTTATGATTTCCTATCAAGAGGAAGCCTTGAAGAGAACCTCCATGGTACAATTCTTAACAAATTTCCATGGTTCAGATTTTGGATTGTGTGGATTTGGGTCAGCCTCTGACTTTCTTTCATGTGCTTTTGTGTCTTAATATCCACAGGTAAGAGAAAGGACTCCCTTGCATTCGGTTGGAGCGAGAGATACAAAGTCGCTGTAGGCATAGCTGGGGCTTTGAATTATCTTCACAATGAAACTTCACAACCTGTGATACACAGAGATGTTAAATCATCAAACATACTTCTTTCTGATGATTTCGATCCGCAGGTGATGCATTTTTAACCTTTTAGCTTTCATTTCTATTAGTATTCGTTTTTTATTCTTCTGAATTCCTATGTGCTGAAGCTTTTCTGGTTTATTCAGCTTTCTGATTTTGGACTTGCTAAATGGACATCAACCTCCTCATCTCATATAATCTGCACTGATGTTGCTGGAACCTTTGGGTATGTAATTTTCATCGCCGTGTTTTACGAGTTCTGGCTGCTATTTTGTATTTTGGACAATGAAAATAAACACAAAGATGTTTTGTTTCCTGAAATTCACCCAAATCATCTTGAAAAAGACATATTCTTATAAATTGTTATCTAGTAGTTTGTAACAGTGAATTAATTGCTACAGTTACTTGGCTCCTGAATACTTCATGTATGGCAAAGTAAATGACAAGATAGATGTCTATGCATATGGTGTTGTGCTCCTTGAGCTTCTTTCAGGAAGAAAACCTATAAGCAATGAGCATCCAAAAGGCCAAGAAAGCCTAGTTATGTGGGTATGTCCTCTGTCAATGTGGAATTCATTCAGTAGTTGATTCTTGTATTTGATTTTTTTTCCCTGAAAATAAGTGAATTTACTTGTCCAGGCAAAGCCGATTTTAAACGACGGAAAGATTTCGAAGTTGCTGGATCCAAGCTTGGGCAATGACTATGATCATGATCAGATTGAGAGGATGGTTTTAGCTGCCACTCTCTGCGTAAAACATTCTCCACAAGCACGGCCTCAAATGAGCGTCGTATGTCATCTTTCTATTACTTCATTATCTAGTATAAATTACTTGCTTTTGTTCATTGTCTCGTGCACATTAATAAAACAAACGTTCAACTGTTTTTGTTCTTGTTGTTCAAAGGTTTTGAAGCTTCTTCAAGGGGATGCTGAAGTGATGAAATGGGCAAGGCTACAAGTCAATACTGCTGAAGGACCTGACACACTGGATGATGAAGCATGTCCGCGATCAAATCTACAGTCTCATCTTAGCCTCGCATTGCTTGATGTGGAGGATGATTCACTTTCCATGAGCAGCATTGAAGAAACCATCTCATTGGAGGATTATTTGTTAGGCAGGTGCAGCCGGTCGTCGAGCTTCGACTAAACATCAATCATTCTCAGTGATGCTTTCTTTTGTATATTCCTTTTGGTTTTTGGCTTTATTTGCATAGGTGTTGGATGAGAGGTTGTTTATGGTGAGCCCTCCTCCTTCCCCTGCTAATCATAATCAAAGTTCTCAACTTATCGGTAACTTTCCCTTTTCATTTTTGCCCCCAAAAGTGTCGGTGGCTTAAAGAATCATGATCTGCTGTAAAAAACATTCTCTGATTGAGTGATAAGCCAAGTAATCATTGCTACATTTGCTTCAAAAAGGCTAATATCACTACGTGTTTTCAGCAGGTACACGCTTGATGTTTTGATGATTTTTTTTCTTACGATAAATTAGAGTTTCATATTTACTAGATTTTATATAAATTTTTTTAATTTTAATTTTTGTTAATTTTAAATTATTATACAATCGACCACGTGGAAGAATTTTTCGGTCATTTTCAAGTCGTATTATTACAACTATTATTAGCCCGGCCACAGGTGGGTTCTTGGCGTGGCTCCCAGGGGCTGGCTTGGGGTGATTCTGCTTCTAATAACTTTTCTAATTTAAAATCCAATTCCAGCTGAGATGATTCAATGATTGTTATTATTATTATTAAGCAGATCAAATCATATCGAACCACTGATTCATGTGGGTCTAATTTAAGATTTATAGAAGGGGCCAAATCCGTCGGTTGGTAGATGGGTCCTTACTTTCCCATGCTACTGATCTAAAGGGAAGTCCCATCTGTAGCTTTCCTCCCCACCGACAATAATTTCCATGACATTAACTTTGCCCTCTTCTACAAGGCGCCAAATTATATTGATCTAGTTTCATTGTAATCATAATTAAGAAGGGTTAGGATTTTTTGAACTGAAATTAATTTTATTATATTTTATAATACCATTATTATATATACAACAAACAAATGTTTATAAACGATCTATTTTTCTTAAAAAATATTTTTTAAAAAAAATTAAAAAATGTGTTCATTTTATTTTTTTTTTATTCTAATTAAAAAAATAAAAAAATTATTTTTTAAATTTTATTAAGAGACTCGTGAACAGTCTTGTTAAGAGACTCGTGAACAGTAAACAAACTCGTTACGATATTCGTCAAGCAGACTCGTTAAGAGACTCAGCTCGATCCACTTAATCTATGTATTATATATATTGTTAATTTTTATATTTCTATCCCTTAATTATATAACTATATTATTAATTTATATATTTATTTTTTAGGACAGACACGTTTTTAAACTATTAAATCTTTTAATAAATTATTATTATTATTACTTTTATATATTTATATATGTATTTATATAATTATTTTTCTATTTAATATTATTTGCTTAACTTTATAAATTAAAATTTTTATATAATTTAAATATAAATCAATATGATTCATTTATAAAATTTGAATAATTTAAATTGATTATACTTATATTAAAAATATCTATTAATATTAATAATAAAATTATACAAATTTAATTAAAACTATATAATTTAAAAAAAAACTCTCTCTCCCATATCAACTATTTATATATAGATTTATATTTTTATTATATATATTTTAATTAATTTTTCATATAATATAAATATTTAAATAAATAATTATTAAATTTAGTATTATATCATTAATTTTATATTAAATATATTTTATATAATTAATTAAAAATTTATAATTAGTATTTGAATAATAAATATTATTTGATGTTATAAATAAATAAATAAATATTTAATTATTAAAATCTAAATAATAAAAGAATAAAAATTTTAAATATTAAAATTTAAATAATAAAAAAAATTAATTAATTATGAATGACAACAAAATCTAAAACGTTTTGAAAAATCACTTTTTATTAACCACTAGACTATAAATTTATTTTAAAAATCACCTTTTATTAACCACTAGACTATAAATTTATTTTCGTAAAATTTATGAGATATTGGAGATTACTAAAATAATATTTTTATTCTTATTCCAAAACTAATAGAGAGACGAGGAATATAATTTCTCTCTAAATAAATGTTTTACTTTTTATTATATTTTAAATTAAGAATTTGATTAATTTAATTAAAGTCTATTTTGATTTTTTAGTTTAAAATTTTAATATTTTAAAAAAATTAATTAAGTTTTGTTAAGGAAGTTTTTTAATTGAGTTCGAGTTTTAATTAGATTTGTTATTAGTTTAAATGCACTTTTTAATTGAGTTTTTAAGTTCAAACTTCAATTAGATTCGTCATTAGTTTAAATGAGTTTTTCACGAGTCGCGCTCGAATATAATATTTAATTTTTGAGTTGAACCGAAACTTAAACTTATAAAATTTTTTAATAAATAAGTTTAAATTTTATAAAATTCGACTCGATTCGATTATCTTATTTATTAATAACTAAACGCGTATATTTATTGTTTGTTGTGATAGTGCTTTTATATTTAAAAAGAAAAAAACGACTTAATCATCAGGCTAATAAGATTTAAATACGTCCATATGTATGTAAATATAATTTATTATTTGAATTTAAAAGGTTAATTATAATAAATTTCTGATAACTGAAAAATTACGTTTATTGTAATTTATTAAAGAGAAAATAATATGTTTCTACGTAATATATATTGAATAAATTATATTTATTAATTTTAATAATAATTTACTAAAATAAACTATTTAAATTGGAAAATATTATACAATTTTATTTAGTTATATTAATTATATTTTTTTAAATACAGAAAACGTATTATATAAAATCTACAATTAAATGCATATAATTGGTAATAACAAAACTAGCAATTAGTTCCTTGTTAATCGTGTCAAGGGAAGGGGAGGGGGCGTGGAATTTAACTTCTTGTTTGTTTTACTTTTCCACAAAGCATAGCTGACAAAGTTGGAGGGTCAAAGTAATCTAACATAGCTCTAACGACAACAACAACAAGAAGAAGAAGAAACCAGATATACGGCAATCGGCGATGGATCCTCGCTCTCCTTACATTCACCATACCAGGTACGTTCCTCGCCATCCTCAACCTCCGCCTCCTGCTCCGCCTCAACCTCAACCTCAGCCTCAGCCTCAGCCTCAATCGCATCCTCATCCTGATCATCCTTTCCCCAATAATCCTAATGTCTATGCACCTCACCATTCTAGCCTCCTCACTGCACCTCCTCCTCTCCGACCACAACCGCGTCCTCCTCCTCCACAACCTTCCTACCACTCTCTCCCTGCACCACCTCAATTCAATCCTCATAATTCCCAATTCTCCTACAATCCTAATTCATTTAATTCTAATCACCCCAGATCACACCCTGATGTTCATAATTTCCCCCAATCGCCTCGCTTTATGCACCACAAACCTTTCGACGATGATCTTCCGCGTCGATTACCTGATTATATACGTGATGACAGACCTGATTTGTGGGACTCACCTAGGTTTTTGCCAGATAGATGGCCCTCTAGACCCTACCCTCCTGCTAACTTGGAGGCGGACTCATATCGCCGCCCTCTAGATAACCAGCCCATGTCTCCTGTGAAGATTAGGCGTGAATTAGAAGGTAATTCTAGGTTTGTAGGGGAACATAAACAGAGAGAAGAACATATACTCGGTCGTGGTGATGACAATTATCATCGTCGGGGTCAATTTGGATCCACTTCAAATAGGTCTTCAAGGGATTTTCGAATGGTATCGAATCAAATGAATCACAGTTCTCCTGGTGATAATCTGCGCGGTTTGCCCTATGATGATGGAATGGACGAGAATCAGAGATGGGTACATGACAGAGAGGTTAACGAAGATGCGCATTTTTCCTTTATTGAAAGGGGGAGTAATGAAATTGGTGACGCTGCTGGAATTCGAGTTGCCGCTGGGAAACGTGAGCATTATAGGTGCAGAGAAGTGAATGCACAGTTGGAAAGACATAGTAGTAAGGGAAGTAGAGAGGATAATTATGAGTTTAGTCGCATTTCAAGGAAGCCCCCGCAAAAAAAGAGTGTTCTTCTTAGGATTCAAAAGCCTAATTATAGGAACAGAGAGGATGAAAGGTTGCATTATTTGGGTTATTTGGATGATAACAAATATAGTTCTTTTAGGGGTAAAGAACAAAATATGTATCAGAATCATGACATGGAAGAGCAAGTTAGAGAGGGAAGCCCTGTAGAACTTGATGTGTCTTTCAAGTCTAATTCACTGGTAGCGAAGGCTATTGCTACTCCAAGTTCTGCAGGTGTTTCTGATTTGCACGTGACGCCTAGGAATGAGAAAGTAAGGAAAGTATTGATCCTTAATAAGGATAGTTCAGGTTCATCAGCAATTAAACCCAGTGCAGGTACAGGAAAATTAGAAAATGCTGCATTAGCAACAACTTCCAGTTCGGACAAGGACCTACTACAGCCCAAAGTGGAAGCTGCAGCTTCTGGTATTGGTAATGTGCATGATAGTAGTTCACTGCCTGGTTCCAGTGGGACTATAACCTCAGTTGAAAATAGTAAACTGGAGACATCTACTAAGAGTTCTGTGTCAAATAAAGGGGGAACTAATGTTATTTCTGGTAAAACATCTTCTCTCAAGGTTGCAAAGAAGAAAAAAATAGTGAAGAGAGTAGTGAAAAAAGTTGTAAATCCTTTGAGTTCTTCAAGTTCCCAGCCAACTACAAAGTGTGATGGATCTCTGACAGCAGATGGCTTTGCCTATGGTCTACCTGCATCTTCTGAACCTGAAAAGAGTGTTGCTGAAGCTTCAGTTGACATTGTCATTCCACAGCCTCACTCAAATGAAACAATTATGATGCCTGATACTGAGAATGACAGAGTTGAGAGATTTGCTAAGATCATGGTATCTGACAATGACACAATTACTGATTCTGGTGGATTGTGTGTACCTAATATAAAGAGAAAGAGGAGCCATTCATCTTCTCCTCTGGGTTCTTCTGGTCGCAAAGAAAGCAAAATCAATGAGAAAATGGCAAATGGTAATTCTGCCAACTACTTGCATGTCTCAAGTACTGACAAGGATTTTGGTAAATTGCTAGATGGAACTGCTAGTTCTGACATTGATAGTCTTGAACCCGCCAGCAAGCAACTTTGTCTGGATGCAGACTCATTATTGCTTGAGAATAATGCAGCAAGTGGATCTCCCAAGGATTTGGAAATGAAAACTCATTCTGCTAAAGGCAATACTGATTTTGGTTTCTTAAGTTCTGAGGAAATTAAGATTCATGAGGGCCCTGCAAGTTCATGTAATACGACCTTGGGGTGTGAGTCTGACAGTGGTTTAATATCGGATGGAGTTACAGTTTCAGACATTAGGACGACAGATGTTAGAAGCAAGGAGGCTTGTATAAATCAGGGTAATCATTTAGTGGAGAATGGTGTTGTAGATCAGTTTCTAAATGCTAATTTTTCTGCAGGAAGTGGCAAAATTTTCTGGCAATCATATTCAGGTGAAAGGACAATTCAGAATGTTGCCCCACATGCGAGCTGTTCCAATGAAGTAGGTACTCATTTTCATTCTGACAGTGGTCATACTATTGCAGGAGAAATTAATTTTTCCTGCCATGGGACTATTGATGATGTTTGCAAGAGGCCATCTTCAGATAGGGTTAGTTTGTCACTTGAGAATGTTCCTACAGGAGGATCACCGAATTGCATGATTTCTACTGATGGCAGCAAGGAGGATACACCTAGCATTAAGAACAGCAATACAAATATTGAAATGCCTCAGTTACATATTTCAAAATCGGAGGTGAATAACTCATATTTAAAGCCTGTAAACATGGTGACCTCTGGAACTTGGGTGGATACAACCTTAAGGCTGTCTTTCAAAGATCCTACTCCAACAGAGTTTACAGTTTCTGGTGGTGGCTCTGAGAATGTTGGGTTGCAAGGTTGTAAAGATGGAATTAATGATTTTTACCAGAGAAGTTCACCGGATGTGATGGAGGCCAATGTGTCAGTTAACAGAACTATTAATGTTGGTCCAGATGGGACATCACCCAAGAATCAAAAGAAAAGAAAATTCTCTTGTTCTCAACTGGAGTCGACTAATCAATTGACTCGTTTAATGGCATCTTACGAGTCAGAGGGACCTCTAAGTGCAGACATCTCAGAATTAGCTCTAGAAGTGTCTTCCAATTCTGGCAATGGTCTGATGCAACCAGAAGTTGATACCTCAGTGTGTGCCATGAATCATTTGTTCACTCCTGATTTCCCACCTTTGCAGAAAGAGACTGTACCACTTGATAATTGTTCTGTGGGAGGATATCATGGCACTGTGGATTCACTTAGAGATGGTAAGCAGCTTGCAGATGCAACTCTAATTATGGCTGGAAGTAGTCATCAAAGCAACTCTATTCATATAGAAAGTGCTGAGGCAGAAACAATGGATTTAGATGCTGGAGAAGAACAAGATATTGTTGACAGTGGGACAGCTCAGTGCCAATTTCCTTCAGAACTTCGGTTCCCTGACTCAAATGAAAGATTGCCTAGGGCAGATGTGGAGAATGATTTTCAACATATGAAGAATGATTTACCTTCTATGTCGAGCTATTTGTCTTCATTAAAGGATGGTAATGAAGTTTCTACTATCAACTCTAGTGGTGAAGCTATGGGGTTTTTGTCTGATACTTTATCTGACATGGATTGTCTTGAAACATTGCCTGATATCCCAGGCACATCACACAGCCAACTTTCCATTGAAGAGGTAGTTATGGATCAAGAAATCCTACTTGAGAAGCATGCAATTCAAGGTGGTTCTAATTTATCTGTTGGTACTACTGGTTCACCAAATACTGAAATTAATTCTAACTCCAACCACGGAGTAGAAAATGATTTCTCTTTTAGTGGGAAGAATGGACTTTTGCCATCACAGAATTCCAGAAATAGTACTCAAATTGCGAATACCATGAGTGGAGGGCACAGGAGGAAGATTCAGCCTGCTCAAGCTGTCTCTAAGATTTTTCCAGGTCGCTCATCTGTGGTATTTACTGCTTCAAAAAACACAGCCTCTTCAACCCATATCTCAAAACCTCGAACATGGCACAGAACGGAAAATCCATCTACTTTGGGTCAGCCGGGAAACAAGGCTTTTTCAAGCACTGCTCCTACACAATGGAAATTTCCTAAAAAGATCACAAAGTTCCAGAACACCTCTTACATTCGTAAGGGTAACAGTCTTGTCAGAAAACCTACTACAGTGGCTGCTCAATCCCAGAGTTCTCATGGTTTGAGTTCTTCTGTTAATCGGATGAACTCTTTGGGTACAGATGAACTGAAGAAGAATGCTGGATCTGACACTAGAACAGGTGTTGCTGAGCCATCAAATTTTGCACGAACAGGAGTGACTGCTGCTTTTGAGAGGCCCAGAACACCACCATTAACCTGTGCCACTAAATTGCCAAACCATGCTACCAATTCTTTGGGGGATTGTAAATCTTCCCTGCCAGGAGAGCCTCTTCATAATTGTGCTGTTGAAACTGCATCAGATAATATGAATTCTGCAGTAAGTAATGGTGTGCTAAAGTCTTCTGAGAATGCAATAGTAATTTCAGAAAATCCCATTACTCAAACTGGCCAGATTAACAATTTGGATTGCCATAATGAACTAAACGGTGGGAGTGCAGTGTCTTCAAATGCCAACAATATAACATATGTTAAACGAAAATCAAATCAGTTGGTTGCAGCTTCAAGACCTTGTTCACCGTCTGTTAGAGATGCTAATAATATCCCGGGCTTACCTTCTGATGGCTATTACAAGAGGAGAAAAAATCAGCTGGTTAGGACTTCAGTAGAAAGCCATGTTCAACCAACTGTCATCATGCCTGATGAAACTGTAAATCCTGATGGGCAAACTCCTCATAACATAACTTCCAGAAGAAGTTCGAGTAAGAGACGATCTCGAAAAGGTGTGTATGTTGAACTCATTTTCAGCATATGTAATTTTATCCTCACAAAGTTTAACCAATTAAGTCGCCACTCTATTCTTTATTTTATTGCTCTCAGAATTTGTGCTTATAAAAATGTGATGTATTTAATACTTAATTTCATTCAGATTTATCAAATATCTCTTGTAGGAAAGAAAAACAAAATGCTTCTCTTTCAATTGATTGCAATTTTGGCTTTTGAAATTGGCCTGTAAACAAAGTTGCTTGCACTTTTTTATTCCCCATTAATTTTCACAACCTAGATGAAGAGAATAGCATAGGATTCATTTGCTTTTGGTGCATGACATGATTGAGAATACATGCAGTTTTGGTATTCTTCAGTTGTATCATATTTTTAAGAATAAACTTCCTAAATGAATCGCATAGCCTGTTTTTCTACATAGAGATTATTATTATTCCATTTTCCATGAGTTCGTGTAACTGTATACACCTCTACTGTTTTCTTGTGAACATCTTCTGTTTGGTTTTCAGCTGCTAGAGCTGACATATTTGGTCTTTGTTTTTTTTCTTTTGGTTTTCAAATTTAATGTAAAATTCTTTATTTATGCTTGCTTAATTATATTTTGCTATATTGTTCTTCTAACAAAACATTATGTACATAAAATTCTAGTTAAATCTCAATTGTTAGACAGACAGTGCCAGAGTTGATGGATCAGAGCATTAATTAATCATAGATTTTCTTTAGGTTTGAGTTTCATTTCATAATGTTCAATTTAGCACTCAATAATATGGTAGTGCCTTTCTGCATTTTTGGGATATGTCTCTTACAGCCAATAGCAGCCCCTTGGATGGAAACATAACTTTGTCCAGGTGTAATCTTGAAATGGTATAAAATATTTGTTATCTACCATAACCAACACATTTTATGATTTGAATAGTTACAAACAGAGTTGTTGAGTAGTTACAGATTTGTTATGATTTCTGTTAGAGAGATTAGCATGTTGTTGCTATAAAAGATACTTTGTTATTTATGGTTACTTCTTATCATTTGAATGAATCTTGGAGCTTTCCTGAGTTCTTTCCTTCTGTGTTAGTATTTTCCTTCTTGGATATTTTGTATCACATCAATTGGGATATAAAAGTAATTTGTTTTCTTTTGCATATAATGATTGGGGATTTTTTTTTACAAAAAAGAAAAACTGATCTGGATTTCTATTTACAGCCATGACAAAGTCATGTAAACCTTCAAAGTTCTCTTTCGTCTGGACATTACACAGTGCTCAATTGTCCAATGGTGATGATTCATTGCACCGTCAGAAGTTCTTGCCTCACTTGTTTCCCTGGAAAAGAGCAACATACTGGAGAAGTTTCACGCCAAATACAGCTACCAATCCCAGTAATTCTTCCTTATCAACAATTAGGTATGTGTAGCATATGGTGGTTTTCTTTATCTTTCTTCAGTTTCTTTCTGTTATATCATGCTTGTGGTAGCTGGCATGACTAATAACTTCTTGTGATTTGTTTATAGTAGGAAATTGCTTCTATTGAGAAAGAGGGATACTGTTTACACAAGATCAAAACACGGATTTTCACTTCGAAAGTCCAAGGTATTAAGTGTGGGTGGATCTAGTTTAAAATGGTCAAAATCCATTGAAAAGCGATCGAAGAAAGCTAATGAGGTAGGTTGGCCAATGTAAAAAGAGGCAGGCTCTCCCCTTCCCCATTCCCCAACCTTGATAGCTTTAAAGATCACCAATGTTTAAAAGATCTGTGTCACTGTTAATGATTTCTATTGGATTTACATACAGGAAGCTACCTTGGCAGTTGCTGAAGCAGAGAAGAAGAAAAGAGAACAGAGTGATGCTTCAGGTGCCGTTTCTGGGACAAAGAACAGAAATTGTTCTTCTCATAAGTCAGTTCATAGTATAAATCTGCACCCAGGTAGGCAGTGATCCTGGTGTGTGATGTATTTATTGCTTTTCATGTTATCATTCTTTTTCTGCATTTTTTTTCTCAGTTCATATGCACATTAAGGTATGCTTTTGAGGATGATGCTTTAGTTTTTATTTTAAATATAGTGTAATATGATGCCATATTTTTTTTTCCATTCTTTGGCAGGTGAACGGATATTCAGGATTGGTTCATTTCGCTACAAAATGGATTCCTCAAGGCGGACCCTTCAGAGGATATCGGGTCTCTTGAACAATTCTTTTGTGACTTGATATTTTCATTGTTTGGGTTCTAAATTTTTCCAATTCCAATTAAGAATTCTAAACAAATTTAAACTAGGAAATAAGTAATAAACCTAGTAATAGACTCTAATAGGATAATAATTATAGAATTCCTAACTAATAGAACTCTGAACTTCCTAAAATGACTATGATTCCTAAACTCCCAATACCGAATCAGGACTTAGATATTTCTGATTTTTGGGTTTTAACTCTTGGATGCTACCTGTGGTTGCATATTTTGTTTTTTATGCTACTTCACATGTTCAGATGCCTGCTTTTTTTTTAAAAATTTTTTTGGATAGTTTTAATGAACGTATCTCTGGTTGAACAGCTTAGATTGTATGATAATTATGTTGGATAAGTCCTGCCATATCTGTTTCATCATTCCAAATAAAATCTGTACCATGTAATTTGCTGTTACATAGGCAGTACAGGAATAAAAGAAATAATGAGAGTGTAGGAATAGGTGTGGAAGCAAGAAAAGCCAAAAAAAGTTAGATAGCATTTGGAGGGAAAATAAGTTAGAGGCAGTTACCTTATCTACTCCAGTTTGTACTTGGCAGTGATTAGGATATAGAAAGAGCTGGAATAGCTCTGAGATAGTCATTCCAGAACTAATATCAATATAGAACATTTTCTCTTTCTTCTATCCTTTCCTCCCTCTCTCTATTTTCATTTCACTTGCTCCTCTTTTCTGTGATTGAGAACCTGGTTTCATCACAGTGGTGTCAGAGCTTGTTTCTGAGTGAGCTTAAAGCTGAAGAAGGTTGAACTGGGTTGCACCCTGAATTAGGTTTTTCCTGCTCCTCTCTCTCTCTTCTCGTTTCTTTTAAATTTCTTCTTCCTTCTTCCCATTCTTCTTTCTATTTCTTCTTCTTTGGAAATTTCTTCCCTTTATTTTCTTCTTTCTTCCTGGCAGAACCTGTTCTCTTTGTTCTTCTTCTTTCTTTCTTTCTTTCTTTTTTCCTGTCCTGAAATCCAGATTTTTTTTTCTCTATATATGTTTTCTTCCTTTCCAAGAACTGTGAAATTAGGTTTTCTTTCTTCAATTCTAGAAACCCTTCTTTCTACCTCAAATTCCCTTTCTCTAAATTCTTGTCTATTCTTGATCTTCTTGTATCTTTTCTTTTCTCAATTCTTTTCTTTCTTGAGACTCATTCTCTTCAATTTTCTTCCTCCAATATCTTTGCTTTATGTAGAAGTACCAACAACATACCATGGAACTAGAAGAGATTATTCTAGGTGTGCTTGAAATTACCAAAAGGTGGGAAAAGGGAAAATTCTGAGAAGTCAATTCAAGAAGGAACAAATTCAGTGTTCTGAATCAGAATTAAATATCCAAATCCAAGACCAAGAACCTCAGAATTCTTGGGAGAATGGCAATGAAATGGGATTGCTGGTTAATTTTGATATTAAGGGGGAGACAACTTTTTGGTGATGCAGCATCTCTTCATGGTTATGGTGAAGAGGAAGAGGCTGATTTTATTGGTGATTGAAAAGAGAAAAAGGTTGATATTTTGGTGATGGAGAAGAGGAAGAAGAGGTTGCCATTGTTGATGGTGGAGAGGAGAATGATAACATTGAGATGGAGCAGGAGCAGGAGCAGGAACAGTATTTTCTTGCTAATATATCTAGTATGAGTGAGGACTTATCAGGAGGAGAATGATGAAGACAGTGATGATGGGCAGCTAGAATGCGCATTGGGGAAAATAAGAGATGAATCTGAAGTGATTGCACAGCTTATTCCCAAAACTGAACTTCTTATTGAAGAAATTCTTGATGCAGAATCTAGAGCCCAGGGAACTATAATTTCTTGGAGTTATGGAGGTGAATTTATATGGACTGAGGATTGTGAGTTCCTAATTTCCATGGGGGAGAAATGGGAGATATTAAGAAGTCTGAAGAAGAAATTAATTCTGAAGGAAGTTGCATCTATTGGTTATTAAAGAAGATGAATTTGAAAGATGGAGAAGGCAAAAAGCAATTAATTCTCTAATGTGCAGAGAGTGGTATTGCAGCAACCATCCTCAGGGGTCAACAACTAGCTAATAGAAGCCAGCTGAAGATGCAAGTTGGGAAGTTCAAACCTTCATTCAGGCTCAATTCCCATATATTTTCAACATTCTTGGCAGCAAGAATGTTCTCGTGGAGTGGGTATTGTTACATAGGAAGTACAGGAATAAAGGTAATAATGAAGTGAGCAGGACTAGGTATGAAAGCAAGAAAAGTCAAGAAAAAGGTTAGCTAGCGTTTGGAGGGAAAATTAGTTAGAGCCTGTTACTAGATTTTTAGTTTACAATTGGCAGTAAGGGTATACAAAGAGCTGGAAAAGCTCCGAGATAGTCATTTCAGAAGCAATATGTGATATTTTCTCTCTCTTCTACTTTTTCCTTCCTCTTTTTCTCTATTCCCCTTCACTTACTCCTCTTTTCTGTGATTGAGAACCTGGTTCCAATGCATTTGCTTCCCAGATTAAACTGTAGATTGCAGGATACTTTTTAAATGATAAATTAGTAGTAGAAGGACAAACATTTAACTTTTTGGCTTCATGAGTTAATAGGCACTGCTACTATTTGGTATTCCGAGTCAAGCCACTGTGTTGTAAATGAGGTCAGGGTTCAAATCATGATATCTGCCTCCCATTTCTCTCGAATAATATACTAATACAGATACATAAAATTGACATTTTTGTAACCTTTGCCTCATGTTTCTATGAGGTGGGTCTGAGAAAGCCTCCTCTTGATGACATTGAAGTTTAAAATTTGTTCAACCATTCACTTTCATGCTGAATTACAATCTTATTTATGTAAGAAGTTTAAAATTTCAAGCCAATGAGGCTCCCATCCAGTTGTGAAATTGCTAAAATTTGGATTGCATTCTTCATCACATGTCAATGACACATTTCCACCCTAGCAATTAGTGAATGAGTGAAATTGATATCTGTGTAGATGAAGATTCATCACGTTCGGCTGCTTTTCAAACAGAAAAGGATTCCAAGAGACCTTACGTTCCAAGGAGATTAGTGATTGGCAAAGATGAGTATGTCCTTCCTTCATAGTTATTGCTGCCATAATTTGCCAGTTGATTGCAGTTAATGCAGAAGAATTTGTAAACTAGAGTTTTACAATGACAAACAAGTCATTTTAACTACCATGGAACTTGAGTGGTTGAGCATAATTGGGTTCCTCTATTGACAGATATGTCCGAATTGGCAATGGCAACCAACTTGTTAGAGATCCAAAGAAACGAACACGCATTTTGGCAAGTGAGAAAGTTCGATGGAGTTTGCACACTGCTAGATCACGATTGGCTAGAAAGCGAAAGTATTGTCAATTTTTCACAAGATTTGGGAAATGCAACAAAGATGATGGAAAATGCCCTTACATTCATGATGCCTCCAAAATTGCTGTCTGCACAAAGTTTCTAAATGGTTTATGTTTTAATTCAGACTGCAAATTGACTCACAAGGTTTATGAAAAAACGTGGCAAAATTATCTTGCTGTTCTCTGTTCAAAGGATGGCTGAATTAGTGGTCTTGACATTATCTGCTGAATATGTTTATTTTGCAGGTGATTCCAGAAAGGATGCCAGATTGCTCTTACTATTTGCAAGGTGCTTTATCTCCCACTGGTTAATGTATTAGTGTGAATGCAGAGTGGTGATAATTTCTTTTGCAGGTCTTTGCACCAATAAAAATTGCCCATACAGGCATGTGCATGTGAATCCAAATGCATCTACTTGTGAAGGATTTTTGAGGGGATATTGTGCCGATGGCAATGAGGTATGGGCTTCATATTGTTTAACTATTGGTGACTGAGCTTATCGGTGTGAATAAATAGTCTTTCGTATAGAGGAGAATTCACTCGTACTCAGCTTACAACTTAGGGCAATGGACTTTATCACCCAACCCTTACTTGGAAGACTTGCTTGGAGTGCGCATCTTTACCCTTTAATGCTGAATCTCTGAATTGTGGCTTCCAATAAAATAGCATTTTTTAATAGTCTATTGAAGAACGTAGTTTGCTTCTCCAACAATATATTTCTTACATCTTGTTGAATCGGTTGTAGAAAGGGGTAATGTGCCCCTTATATGGGCCATAGGCAATCCTCCCCAAGAGCTAGCTTTTGGGGTGAGTTAAGCCTGGTCCAAATTTAACATGGTATCAGAGCCTCCTATTCGATATTGGGCCTCCCATAAATATGTCACACACCAGTAAAAATTCTAGGCGTGAGGGGTGTGTTGAATCCTGCATCGGTCATGGAAAGGGATAATGTGCCCCTTATATGGGTCATAGGCAATCCTCCTCTTGAGCTAGCTTTTGGGTGAGTTAGGTCTGACCTAAATTTAACACATTTGTATCGGGGAATGAAGCCAATTCTCTAGTTTATCCTTTGTTGCTGTGTGTGTAGCTGTTAGGTGTTTTAGATTGTTGGATTTTATGTGATTGTTTTGTGCATAAACCTGAATGCTTTTTTTTCTCTCTTTAGTCTGGATTTTGAATAGCTTCCTCAATTTTTTTTATTCTCTCTTTCTTTTAAATAAACAGCAAGTTGTATTTATTGCTTATTGTTGTGCTGAACTGTCCACTTGATTCAGTTTGTCAGTTTCCATTTTCCCAAAATTATAGGCTTCCCCCATCCAAAAAAGTTTCTGGCCTTTGATTTAGCTATAATTCAATTGATTGTGCTTTAGACGTTACCTTATGAATATCGCATGATTGTCTATACTCTTGCCGGTTTTGTTATGTAATATAAATTTTTTTATGTTTCTGACCTGTTTTAAGCTTGCAACTCTTTTCTCTTTCTCCGTGTACTCGCAATCTCACAAAACCTTTTGAGTGTGTAAAATTCAATAACTCTGCTATACAGTGTCGGAAGAAGCACAGCTACGTCTGCCCCGCATATGAAGCAACAGGATCCTGTCCTCAAGGGTCGAAATGCAAGCTTCATCATCCCAAAAACAGAAGCAAGGGAAAGAAAAGCAAGCAATCAAGAGAGAAGAAGAATGCCCTAGGGCGATACTTTGGTTCAATGCATACAAGTGTTTCTGAACCTGGAACTGCACTGCCTGGAACATACTCAGCACAAGATAATTCCAAGGTTTATATTGGAGGAAGCATTGGTGACTATATCAGCCTTGACGATGGTGAAGCAGCCAGAGAAACTATCTATTTAGCGGATGAGCAAGCATCCTTCAGTGAGGGTGATCCTTTGGACTTGCAATTAGTTGAGCTTGATGAGCTAATTAAACCAATTCGCATAATGACTTAATGACAAGCTGCAGCCTATGATGAGTGCTCAAATGAGAAGCAGACAGGCCTATGCCATAAAGACATGCATTCTGTTTGTTGTCACGAGGTAGATAATCAATTTGAGCAAATTTCTGTCTGGTGTTTGCAATTGCAGGGGACGTCCCGTTGAGATCACGGGGGCTGGTAGAAATTGGTTTGGATGAGGTTATGGACGTTGGGTTTGTGCATAGGATCTTTTTTAAAACTTTTTGCTATAGGAGTGTTACTTGTTTTCTTTTTCTTTCATAGTCTTTTTATAGGAACACATTTTTTTACGTTATATTCACATGCAGTGTATATATGAACATTGTAAGAATTGAAAGAAGTAAATGGAAATTATGCTGTAAAAGCATTTGGTTTCGGGAATCAGAGTTCTAAGGAAATGACCTTGTCTTCTTTAAATGAAGCAAAACGAAAAGCATGCTGCATTCATCTTCAACCTTTGATAACGTTGCCCCCAACCTCTCCCCTTGCCTTTAGTTATTTTTGAAAACTTTTTCTTATTTTATTTTTAAGAATATTACTGAAAAGTTAATAGTGTTCGTCCGAGCAGTCAAGAAGAAGGAGCTCTCGGGATCTTCTAGAGAAAGGGAGAGAGGGCGAGAGCGCGGAAGGGTTAGGGGTTTTTGTTTTGCTGATCGGTGAAGAGGGGATACGGGGATACGGAAAGAGCCGAGTGGGTGAAGATGGGATATGGAAAGAGTCGAGTGAGAGCAAAGGGACTGGCTTATTTTTCTTCTATTGTGTTTTTTCATATTCTTTTGTTAGTTTTGTGAGTTCAGTTTTGATTTCTTCGTTTTGAGTGCAAGTTAAGTTTTTGTTGTGGCTTTCTCTACCCGAAGGGAAAAGGCTTGCATGTGAGATTTTATTATTTTCTGTCCATTGGTAGTCGCCTCTTTGCCTCAGCGAGAAGTTTGTTTTGGTGTGTGTTGTTTTTCTTTTGATTTTGCTTTATTTTATCAGATCTGTGCTTATGTGCTTATGTATAGAGGTGGGTTTTGCGATTCGGATTTGATTTGTTTGTTTGTTGGAATTTGCTTCTGTCGCTGAAAGGCTTTTCTACATAGTTGGATGTGGCATCTTTAGGTTGATCTTATTTTGTTAGTGATCTATGCACCCTAGTCTATAAGAGAATGAGAGGTCGAGGTCTGTCCGTTCCCTTCTAGTCTTCTTCTTGGCTCTATTAAGAATTCTTTAGATTGGGAGGATTTCATTTTCAGTTTTGGCTGTTTAGTCCCTTCTGAATAATTTTGGTCCTGTTGGTGGCGGCTCATTCAGTAATTCTCCAAATTTCGAGTGATTTCCGTGTTACAAATATTATGTTCCTAATTATTTGGCTAGACTGAATTAAATTATTCAGTGATTAGACTTTTTGAGCTTTATTTTGATTTCTTGAATGGATTAAATGGGATGAGCTGAGCTTTCTGAACTTGTTTATCCTTTTATATATTTTCGACCATATTAAGGAATGTCATAGATCAATATGAGTGTTCATTATCAAGAGAAATACTTGGGATATATATTGAAGTGGTGGCAACCAATTTTCTGAATTTCTTTGCCTCGTATATTGCTTCTAAATCTTACCTGCTATAAAACTAGCTTACCTCATCCACAAACTAGATGTCTCCGGAACCATTTGTCTTTTCTTAATTTCATGTGACACCGCTACGCACTAAATTGTAATTCCCAAAAAACTAATCAAACAGTAAAGTTGCTCAGGAAAATTAATTTAGTTGAGTTTTAATTCAAGTTTGTGAAAATTCAATAATAATTAAAAATAAGGAGATTTTATGTCATTACCAAACCGTTCTAGGGAATTTTATCTATTTTACAAATATATTAAAATAAATAATTTGATCTAATTCTTAAATTTACTATGGGAGATTCTATTTATTTTAGCAGTATATTAAAATAAATAATTTGATTTAAGAATAGAAATATTAGTATTATCACTAACTATGATTATCTAATATTTCAAGCATAATCAAAATTCAGTTGCTATTTAATTTCTTAATTATATTATAAAAAAATTTACTAGTTTATTTTTTCAATTTTAAAAAACATATTAAAACAGATCATTTTAAAAAAATTATTGATTAATTCTCTATTAATTCTAGCAATTAAATAAAAAAACTAAAATAATTTCAATACAAAAAAAATAATTAATAAACTTTTTATAAAAATAAAAAATCAATTAAAAATTTTTTTCAAGCTATAAAAATTAAATAATAAAATATTTAACAATTAAAACTAATAAAAACATCAATTGATATATTTTTAAAATATCAAAATATTTGAATATATTTTTTAAAATCAAAAAATTAACTAATAAATTCTTATAATATAAGAATCAAATAATAATTTTTTCTGTTTGGATCTCCCAAAATTTAGTTGTCATAAAAATACCACATTCAGCAATGGCAGCGATGTCCTCTAGCATTTTGGTTGGAGTGGAGGCAAAATAAAAGCAAGAAAGGTAATATGTGACCTTGTTTTGCCACATCAGACTAATGCTTCGACAAGGATACGAATGAATTCAACTTCATCATGTGAACATGTTCAATTAAACAACGATAACCAGCTTTAAGATGAACGACGATGAGATTCAAACCAAGCAGCTAGATAATATATTAAGGTTGTGAGATGTGACATGATCTGATTACATAAAGTTAACTTAAATAGACTGTCCCCAACAAAATTCAACAAAAGTTGCATCAACAAAACACCATCAGCCACAAAACTTGGCTTTCCTGTGTCAACATCTTCAACTGATGCAAAAGTTAAATGTACAATCTTGTCTGCCAGGACATACCTTCACTTCACAAGCAAGATTCTAATTAAGATCTTAAGAGATGTCATGTGAATCGGAGGCAACATTTCCTTGTGGCAACACTTCCAAGCATGATGAGTCCTTCCAAGGTTTAAAAGCTCCTTCATGTGGTGCACACTGAATCAAATATGCATCCACCAGGTGGATCAGAAAGTGCCACTATTATTAAACACACAAATGGTATCACGTCTACATGTATATGGATGCGGAAGTGCATCATAAAAAATAAATTCAAGTCCACAAATTTATTTACACTAGTTTGGAATCAAAGATTTCACAAAAATTTAATTCAATTCTTTTATTTTCTATCAAAGTTCATGTTTGGAATGTAAGAATTCATTTCTTTTTTAACTTACAAAATTTTTATTTTTAAAGAAAATGAAATGATGCATGATTTTGTAAGATTTGAATTCTTTTTTTTTTTTTTTGTGAAATGAATCATGCTAAACAGAAGGTTAATAAAAACAAGCAAGAAAATAGAAACTGAAATTCAAGCCAATGAAGAATAGGTATTTTACTTCCATTCGTGCAAAATTAAAGTTATGGACTCTTTCATGTGACAGAGAATTAGTGGTTAATTTACAAATGATTTGATTTCATTCACACAACATACGAGATCAATGCAAAATGAACCAGTCCTTGCAGATTCCAACACATCAAGAATTACTTACAAACTAAAATACTAACCTGCAACCAAAAGAAAAATCCACGCAAGAGGTTCAAAATTTTAAGCTTATCAGATCCGGCTGACTTGATCTTCATGTCTAGATCTACCGTCGCAGGGAAAAAAAAAATTCAAGATTGAACTTTCACCCAGTTATGAAGAAATGAAAAATCATACGAGTAGTGAAATCATAGCAGCAACGAAACGGGAAATATGTGGTCAACATGAAAATTTGTTCATTGCAGCATAAAAAACTTCTGAGTTTGAAGAATAATCCAGCTCTATAAATTGCTAGAAAACTAGGAACATACTGTTGAAGCATTAGCAAGTACTTATGTACTGACTATAATTTCAACCTAAGACTTTTTGAACACATGCATTTGAAGAGAAAGCGAAAAGGAACTCTGATAATAACATTACCCTGGCACTGATCAAGATATGATTTGCCAATTGGCACTGAGCATGACGCAGCCCTTCCATTTCGCAAAACTCTGTCCTCTATCACTGGCCTCCGGTGACCTACTTCTTCCAAAAGTTCGTCGTACTCCTTTTGGTCATAAGGCTTTTTCAGAATCTCTATAACCCTCTCCCTAAACCAATCGCGATCATTTCTAGAAGAAATCTTAATCTTCTCGCTGCTATCTATAACTATAACCTTGATTTATAAAATGACATAAATAATATATAAAAAAGAAAAAAGGAACAAATTTCAGCTATCAGAAACATGCAAAAGCAAAAAAAAAAAAGGAAAAAAAAAGACCTAGTAGGGGAAATTTATTTGACTATACCTCTACATCACGTTGTTTTGTAGCCTTTGATGAACTCTCATCCTCTCCATATACTACCTTTGTACCACTTTCAGAATCAAATTCATCATCATCATCAATCTCAATGTAGTTAGTTTCAAGCATTTTCTTGACATCCTCATTAGATTTACCTTCAAGATAGCTAATTTTTCCACCATAATCGAGCTCGAAATCTTGATAGGCAATGCACCTACTCTTCCTTCGCTTAGCCAAATTCACATCTACTTCATCGGCATCTTCTCCCCCGCCGGATCCCATACTAATCAGCTACTTGAGATACTCAAATCAAACAAGAGAACATAAGAGAAATCCTCGAATTTAAAGAGCATATCTTTTTCCGACTCTCCGTCTTCCAGACTTTGTTTTGACTCATGCTGACAAGTCACGTCATTCATATTTCCAATACAAAACGCTGTCGTGTTGCATCGGGTTATGGTTATGTGATTAGACCCGGAGCATCAAGGCCTCGAGGATCTCTTTCTCCCCTACTTTCTTAAATGATACCTTTTCATGGATATCACGATTAATTAACTTTTTTTATTGATAGTGTAATTAAATTGTGTATTCTGAAAAATATTATCTATTAATCGGTGTATGCACTTTTAGATTTATTGGAATTTTAGTGGCGAATAATTCAGTTTAAAATTTAATCAAATTAAATAAATTAAAAATTAAAATTTTAATATTTATAAAAATCATATTAAATTAATTTTAATTAAAAATTAAATTAAATTAAATTGATTTGATTTAATTTAATTTAATTTGATTTGGTTGATTTAAATTTTTAATAATTTTTTATTTTTATAATTTATTTTTAATATTTTTAAATTTAATTAAAATATTTTAATTTAATTTTTATATATTATTAAAAATAATATATTATTATCAATTTAATTTAATTTTTTTAATTTTTTTTATTAAAATAAAATTAAACTAAAATAATTAAAATTTTTAGAATTAAAAATTCAATCAAATTAAAATAAATAAAAAATCGAATTAAATTTTTAAATTAATTTAATTTCACTATTTTTTTAATTTGAACCGAATACTGTTTATTTCTGTAATTTTTTAATTATAATTAATTAGCAGTTTTATAAAATAATTTTTTATTATATATTAAAATAAAAAATATCTTTTTTAATTGATATTTTAATTATTCTCGTATATTAACTTAAAAATTGATGAAAATTATATAAAAATATAATGTAATCATTTTTATATATTAACTGAAAATTGATGAACAATACACGCTTCCCCTTCGTTAGTATTCTAAATATTTTGTTACCTCGTTTTTAGTATTTTCTGTTTTTTTTATTTAAAATACAAGTTAAGGAGTAAAATATGAAATTTTTTATATTTACTTAAATACATATATCATTATATTATATTTATATTTGTGAGTGCATTTAATTTTTTTTTAATAAGTATTTTTTCTTGTATTTTTTTAAATAATTTTTAATTTTATTTTGTTAATATTTTTTTTTATTATTAGATTTAAAGATTTTTTCACCTCGCATTAATTATTTATTAAATATATTTTAAAGAACGAAATAAAACTGCCTAAGTTTCTTTTCATTCATTAAAAATTTTGAATTTAAAGTTTGAATATAAAATATTTTTAAAATTTAGAAGAAAATATTTTTTTTCTTCTTTTAAAATACTTAACATAAATTTAAATTAATCAAATTAATAAATTTTAAATATAGAGTAATTCGTACAAATTAAAAATTATTCATTAAATATGGAGTGTTTTCAAGTGCTAATTTTATTTTTATTGAATCGGTGTTAACGTGTTGAAATTATATAGATGCAACTTTTTCTTGCAGTGAAGTTTTTGTCAGAAAATTAAGATTTCACGTAAAATCATTAAACTGTGTTTTATGATAGTCTATTCATGGATAATTTTTATTTAAAATCACTTAATTTTATTATATTTTTAATTTTATCATTTAACCTTTTTTTTAAAACACTATAAATTTTAATTTACTTTCTATTAAAGCTCTATTTATACAATAATACAAATAAAAAGATATATTACTTTATAAGATAATAAATATATCTGAATAAATCTGAAAATTTTTAAATTTTAGTCTCTCAATCCTTAAATTCTTATTTCAAAAAGTAAATAAAAATATACATTTTTCTCTTTTTTTTATCGTTCATTTACCATTTTTTTCTCTCTTCCCTCTTTCATTTTATTTCTTTTTTTATATTTACTCACCCAACTTATTAATTATTTATTATTTTATTTTAATAATTTAATTAATATTTTTATATTTTATTTTGAATCACACTAAAAATTTTATTAATAATAAAAATATTAATTAGACACAATTTCATTTTAAATATTAATGAATAATTTTTAAATATTAATTTAAATAATTTTATAAATGAAATTTTAGTATTTAAGCAATTGTATTGTGCATATTATTTATTCATTTATTTTAAATATATAATATTTTTATATTTAAAATAAAATATAACGTTTTATTCAAAATAAATTATTTATTTAATTATCATTTTATTCTAAAGGTTAATGAATAATATTTTTAAGTAGTTATTTACATAATTTTTTATATATTTAGAATAAAAATAATTTTAGATAATTATTATTCTATTATTGTGAAATAAGATTTTAATATTTAAATTTTAAAAATATTTTAAAATAATAGATTATAAAAAATATAACCTATATATTATATATATTCCTTTAAATTTATTAAAAAAAATTGAAATAAGCGTTGATTATTAATAGAAAGGTGATTTTATTTTTAGTTTTTTTTCCTCTCTTTTTTCCTTTTTTTATTTAAATTTAAATTTTTTATTTTTTACACTTTATTTTTAATATTTTAAAATTTAATTAAAATATTTTAATTTTAATATAATTAAATTTTTCTATATTATTAAAAATAACATATTATTATTACTAATCGATTTGATTTGATTTTTTTATTTTTTTAATCAAAATTAAATCAAACCAAAATAATTAATATTTTTAAAATTAAAAATTAAATCGAACTGAAATGAATAAAAAACTGAATTAAATTTTTAAATTAATTCGGTTTCATAAATTTATTCGATTTAAATTGAAATTTTTAAATCAATTTAAATAAAAAAAAATATAAGTGAAATGGGAGATTAGATTTTCTTTTTAAATTCACATGACATTTATTTATAAAAATCAAAAATATTTTTTTAAGTATGGATAGAGATGTAAGGATTCGAACATAAACATTCTTAATGAATAATATATTTTTAGTTACTAAATCAAATTAAATAAATAAATATATATAAATAGAAAAATTTCGACAAATATTCATAATCCAGAATAATCTAACATGCATAGGTAGACCAGCTTATGCTTATTCCCCTGAAAGCATATGCTTAATTCCCCTGAAATCATGCCTCAATTATCATTGACTAATGGGAATATTATTTTTTAATCGTTTATTTACGTAATTTCTATTATTTAATATACATATCTTATAAATTTCATTTTTTTTATAATTAAATGGTAATTTTTTAAAAATTATTAATAAAAAAATAGAGTAGGAAGAAAGTGGAGACATGTTGCTGTTGGGAGGTTACAACTTAACCAACTAATTGATCTAATTTGCTTTGAAAGGACGAAGATTAAATTTAAAAAGTGCAAAGCTAAAGCATAGCATTTATGACTATTTTGCATATGTCAATTCATTTAATAGTCTCTAAGATGCCATTACCCACTTACCATTTTGAAATATGTTGAATATATATTTATTCTTTTCAATTTTATTAAAAAAAAATTTGTATCACACTCTAAACTTTAAAATATTTAATAATATATTTAAATTATTTAATAGTGTAATTAAAATAATATTATGGTCTTAATATAAAAATGATCGAAATCGAAAGACCACTTTTTTAAATTTATATTATTTAATAATTAAAATTAAAAAATTATGTAAAAAGTAAAAAAGAATTATGTAATTTTATTGATTTTTCACATTTAAAATCAATAAAAAATTTAATTGATAATAACTCATAGGATTTTATTTAAAAAAAATGTATATGTGATATTAAAAAGTTATATCAAAATCATTACTATCGACTTAATTGAGTTTTGAATTTTATTCTCATAGTCTAACTATTTTATCTATTGCTTTTGATATTGTTAATTTTCTTTTATAATATTTAGAGTTTGAATATATAAATAATTTATTTTGATAATTTTTCTTTTATCTTTCTTTCATTAAATTTTTATATGAAATCTGATAAAAGTAGAAAAATGAAATGCAATAGGTTATTAGATCTACCTATTTTTATTTTGGACTGGGGCAAGATGTTTTTGGATCGATCTTGTATTCAATGCAGTTCCATCTTAAAAAAAAAAAAACTATGAGCAAATTGAAATCAATCACCCATTTTAGCCTGAAAACTACAAAAATCGGGCCGGCTCCGCTGGACAAACACTCCGACATTCTAAATGGAATTGACCAACCCAACCCACTAAGTAAAAAGTGGGTCCCAGAAGAGAACTAATGATTGGTATCCGGTAGCCGGTTATTTTTTGATCTACATGATAAGCCGGAGCATTGGCTTCCTTCACGTAATTCGAACTCTCCTCGTGCTTTTCTTCTTCTTAGTTGCTGTTGGCGTCTTTCATTCCACCACTTGATTTTACCATATACTACCACCACTCTCCGAAGAAGCACGGTAACTATGGAATCCACCACGGAAGCTCTCTCCAAGCTCGGTATCAATGGCGATCCCATTTCCTCCGTGCCCAATTTACAGAAAAACCTCGGCCTCCTCTCCCCTGAGCAGGTATTTGTGTTATTTTTATGTGTATCCGTTCAATGGTTGTGGTTGTTTTGGACTTGATGGAGATGGCGGCGGTGCTGATGGCGACTTTGGCAGATTGAGCTGGCGAAGATGCTAGTGGAAATGGGGCAGAGTCATCTGTTTCAGCATTGGCCTGAGCCCGGGGTTGATGACGAGGAGAAGAAAGCTTTGTTTGATCAGGTTTCATTCTATATTCTTTTTTTATTAGTTTAAGTTTGAAATATAATTGAGACGTTTTGTTTTATTTATAGATTTCCCCCCTTCTTGTTAATGTTTTCTCAATTTGTGTGGTTCTGGATCTGTTCCGTTGATAAGAAAAAAGGGAGGAGGGGGGAATTAAGCCAGTGGTTTGGCGTGGAAGGAAATGGAGCAGCGTGGTGTGAATCTATGGTTGGCTTGGCTTTTGAACCATTTAATTTTGAATTAGTGGGGCGTAAATCAGCAATATAATTAGGTCGTGAATGTAACTGGATTCAAAATAACTCCAGTATGGTGCAAACTAAAATTATCAGGAGTGAAAGGTAAGAAATTTGTTTCTTTTTTCTTTTAATGAGAAGAGGAGAAATGAAAAGAAAAAAAATTTAAGAGGAAAAGTAAAAAGGGAAATTCAAGAGCACGGATGAAGGACGAAAGATTGACTACTCTCAGGTGCTATGTATACCTATCTTAAACAGCGACAATTTAGTTTTTTTTTTTTTTGGTGGAGGTGGGGGGTTTAAAATCACCCAATTTTAACTAAATACATGTCATTCTTTCTCCAAGTCTGTTAAATCAGTGCGGCTAGGTTTTATCTTATGGTGAAATAATCCCCACCCCGTCTCCCAAAAAGAAAAGAACTTGCCTTTTTCTTTTTGCTATTATACGGTGAGTATGCACATATATAATGGAATTTATAATGTCCAATCCATGCCAAGATGCAGAACTGAGTTGCATCTCCCTTCACGTGCATTTTTTTAATTAATCTTCATGTCATATGCTTGCTCCATCTAGGTGGCTCGGCTCAATTCAAGCTATCCTGGGGGTTTGGCCTCATATATTAAAACAGCAAGAGAACTTTTAGCTGATTCAAAAGCAGGAAAGAACCCTTTTGATGGATTTACACCTTCCGTAAGTGAATGCTTGATTTCAATTTTCAAAGTTAACAAATGTTTGTCTGCAAGTGCGAGATGCTTGATGATGCAGGGGTCAATTAATTTTTGCTATATTGTTCACAATAACTGCACTAGTCTATACAAGCTTGTTCTTGGCAATTCATTTTTCTATCATTTGCATATATAGTTATTGGTCTTTCTGATGCACATCATTTAAGAAAAAAAAAATACATCAACTAGCTAGAACCTGGGCCAATAATAATAAATTTTCAGGTTCCAACAGGAGAGAACCTGACTTTTGGCGATGAAAACTTCATCAAATTTGAGGAGGCAGGAGTTAGAGAAGCTCAGAATGCTGCATTTGTTCTTGTTGCGGGTGGACTTGGGGAACGTCTTGGATACAATGGAATAAAGGTGACTAATTTACTGTCTAGGTTTAGTTGCAAGTACATATATTCTCCCAGCTCTTTATTTTTACATGGATATAACAATTATCCAAATCAACCCTTCATTTCTCCTAACTAACCTGAAATTGAGTCATCATCAGAAAGCATACATATATTCTTGGATATGCATTGTCAATTCCTTCATGCCCCTACACCCCCAACCCCTACAAAAGAGAAGAGAGAAAGAGAGAGAGGGAAGGCCAATTGATCATAGATGCTCCCACTTTGACATGGAATAACAAAAAATAGAACAGAAAGAAGAGAAGCAGGAGCCTTAAGGAATGTTAAAAGGAACCCTCACAATCAAAGCTTGCCCTATCACTTGAATAGTTTATACATCTTGAGAAAATGGACATCTTGAAACATGCTACCTACTTTTGCATCTAAGTAACGGTGATTTTTAGTACATATTTACACATGCAGGTAGCTCTTCCAATGGAAACTACAACTGGAACTTGTTTCCTGCAGCATTACATTGAGAGCGTGCTGGCTCTTCAGGAAGCTAGCTTTAGACTGACACAAGGTTTGCTACCCTCAGCTTAATATGTTACATGTACCAGTGTTTGTGATGGGTTATATGCCGTAAGTAATTAAGTATATACTACACAGAAAAAGGCTTAGCACAGAGGAATAAAAGAAAAAGAAAAAAAGAAACCTCAGCATCTATAATTGCATACTGAAATAGGAAAAAAAGAAAAGAACAAAGTTTAATTAACAATACAATTTTAGGTGCAAGGGGTAGAGAAAGAGACCTGATTTTGTTCATTTCATTTGAAAGGATCACTTTAAATCTACCAAAATATTTCCAAATTGGCACCTTTAGGCCTACTTATTTTTGGAGAAACTATTTTTTGCTTTTTCATGGGAACAAAGAAAAGCATAGGTGTCATTCAACAGCATGTCTGCCTTGGCAGGGATAACTTGACAATGAAGAAATGATATCGCTGCTAATGCTGGAAAATTTTTAGAAGCTTTTGAATTATAAAAGCCTTGAGTGGCAGCAGCAAGCTCATTCTTCCAATTGTAATTTCCCTCTGTTATGAACATTATTTCGATCACATGATGTAAAAAGTAAGCAACTTTTAGAGAAACCGAGTAATGATGATGATTTGTTAATACAGAAATATTTTAGAAAGACTACAACAACAACAACAACAACAACAACAACAGCTAAGCCTTAATCCTAAATTAGTTGGGTTGGCTCATGTAAGTCTTTGTCACTATTAGCTATCTTTGACACCAAGTCTGCACAAAATTGTCTAAAGGCTAGATTAAGAAAATTTTAAACTGAGCTGATAGCGTGTGGTAGAAAGAGAGAGAGTGCCAATGGAGACTCTAATATCCTCTTTTATTTGATTCTGATCATGGAATATTAGATGACAGTTATTTTCTTGTCCATCTAATCAAGCTTTCATGGAAATTAATCAACAGAATTTTTGCATCAGAAATACTTAATTCAGAATTTTGTGATGCATCTTGAACTGTTGCAACTTAAAATTCTTTCACACTTGACTAGCCCTTGCCCATTTATAAGTAATTTTAAGTGCGTACCTGTCTAAAATCTTTTACACATTTTGACTGGGCTTTAATTAGTTTAAAAGCCTGTTGTAGTTATATTGCAGCCAAAATCGGCAACTCTTCAGCTTCCCAACTGAGGATGTGAACTATCCAATTCTAGAATAGGCTTAACTACCAAAATTCCTGAGGTTTTAGAATTCTTTCAATTCTACCATGTTCTATATTTTTTTATCAATTAAATTGATGAACTTCAAAGATCGTATCAATTATAGCTTCGAATGATATTCCGGTTGAATTAGTATCTGCAATTTATTAAATTAAGGGTAAATTCGTAATTCCCAATGCACAATGGAGAAGTATGAGTTTTGCTCATATAATCAAGGTAGAAAAGGAATTTTATTCATCTTCTTCAGTTAAAGCTATGATCCTATTCTAGTTTCTTTGATTTGTGCTCGAGTTTGCAATACCTTGATTTGCTTCTCGTTAGGGGGATATGTAGGGGCTTTTCAAGGCTCAAGGAGTTTTCATAATCTAAGAATTTTCTTATCAGAAGAGTTATGTAATAAAGCTTTGCCGTGAAGCCTAAAAGTTTTGGATTTCTTAGAAAATATTTCTCTTGCGGATAGACATATTTCTAGTCTTGAAACTTTGTTATTTGGAAAAATTTTCTTTTGAAGTTTTGGAGGTGATATATAATAAATTTTTAGGAGATTTACATGGGTGAAGTTTCTCCTTTTGCTTGGAAATTCATACAATGGTTGCTTATATTCTTCAAGTATTCAAAGCTATCCAATGTTGCTCGATTGTACTACAAAAATTCATTAGGTTCATTACCTGTCCAAATCTCTCAAATTTCAATCTTGAAGCTCATGGTCCTTGCTTATATTCAATTAAATGTAACTTTAAATTAGCACATCCAAACGGAAATTGACAAGCCTCCAAAATCAATTTATTTTATTGAAAAGGTGGAGAGCCACATACCCTTTGTGTTTGAATGAGATTTATGGGAAGCTCACTTCATTTTCAAATTCCCAAGAAGCTTTCAAAAGGTTGAAGAAGATGATAACAATTTATTTTTCCCTTTATTTTATGTGTAAATATAAATAAAATCATATATTTCTCCTTATCATTTCAATTACAAAATTGTCCATCATTTAACCCTATTGTGGTCATCATTGATGCAACTTTTAAAGGTTAGATGTTTAGTTGATTAAAAGAATAGCACTGGCTAGAATTTGAAAAACACCAAAAGTTCAGAACTTTTTAAGTAATTAAGCCATTATAATATGAATTGCTCACCTGAATCGCCTGATCGAGGAAAGATTTTGTATTTTTAAGCAATATTGTCGCTTCCGAAAATGTAGGTAAATGTCAAAGGGATATTCCTTTTGCTATCATGACATCTGATGACACACATGCTCGCACGTTACAACTTTTAGAATCAAATTCTTACTTTGGGATGAAATCATCGCAAGTAAAACTTCTTAAGCAGGTATGGATTTCTAATTGATGTATTATGGGACAGCTTATTGGTGTATAATAGTTGTATTAAATTGTCAACTTTGCTTTTTATTCCAGGAAAAAGTTGCATGCTTAGAAGATAATGATGCCAGGCTTGCCCTGGATCCACAGAACAAGTACAGCATTCAGGTAGATGCCATGTATTTGGTTGACAGTATGACTTCTGAGTTTTTAGAAAATACACGCTCATTCTTAACCTTCTTGTTTTCATAGACAAAACCTCATGGCCATGGAGATGTGCATTCACTTCTTTATTCTAGTGGCCTTCTTAAAATATGGTATGTTCCAATACTTTTCCAATTTGTGGAATTTGTTTATGCAGACAAATGTTCAAGTTTATACTTCTCATTTAAAGAGATCTTCGTTATGTGAACTTGCACATGTTAATTGGCCCTTGCCATTTCTAATATTGCTAGAATCACCTCTAACATAAGTAATTTAAAAGCCTCATTTCTCTTTTATTTTCTCTCTCATCTAAAGAACAATTGTTGGATCAGATCTAGCTTAATGGCATAGAGTGCACCCTTTTGGCATTTTACATACTCATGTAAAATGTAAATATGATCATTACATGATCTTTGATTTAGCTATCTGCAGTATCTTGACCTTGGTGGTGCTTGCATTACTTTTTCAGGGAAGATGCTGGTTTGAGATGGGTTTTATTTTTCCAAGATACAAATGGACTTCTATTCAAGGTTTGGTTGTCTGATTCTCATTATTTTTGTCCCTGTGTTCACTAGTTCATTAATTATTATCAGAGATGTGTTTTGCTATAGAGAATAATCTGTATTATTACTTGTCCTTATGTAGGCAATTCCAGCATCGTTGGGTGTGAGTGCCACCAAACAATACCATGTTAATTCTCTTGCTGTTCCTCGGAAAGCTAAAGAAGCAATTGGAGGAATTACCAGGCTTACTCATGCTGATGGTATCAGAAACCATTCTTTTTTACAAATTGATGTGGAATACATATAATATTCTTTAGGTGGTCTGTTACAAGAGCAAACTTGGGTCATGATTCCTTTACATGGATAACTTTTTCCAAGGGACTTTGGCCCCAAATTTGGAGTGATTTTTCTGTGGAGTGAAATTTATTCTGCACCTTCTGCTTCTTTGGTTTAGGGGTGGGTGGGTAGGATGGGGCAAGAATGGCATTGCTTGGTGCAATGGTAGAAGTTTGGCTTTGCCTTAATATCTATTAATTCTGCTACAGTATGATTTGCTGGGTAGGATGGGGCAAGAATGGCATTGCTTGGTGCAATGGTAGAAGTTTGGCTTTGCCTTAATAACTATTAATTCTGCTATAGTATGATTTGCTATATTTTCTCTCCGCATGTTACCTAATTATCAAAGGAGATGCTTCTTCTTGCTGCTATAAAATATACAGTCTCATCTCATGGTATTTATGTTAGACCATCTGGATGTAGTTTTTTAACCTTTCACAGCTTTTAGCAAACTAACTGACATGCATATATACATGTACAAATAACTAAGATATTCTACACTTCTGGGTCATGTATTCACTTGAAAGTAAAACTAATTTTCAGGGCGGTCGATGGTGATTAATGTTGAATACAATCAGCTTGATCCTCTGCTTAGGGCGACTGGGCATCCTGATGGAGATGTCAACTCTGAGACAGGCTATTCTCCTTTCCCAGGAAATATAAACCAAGTAATTTTCTGACACTGTATTTTTAACTTATTTTGTCCCCAAAGACATGTAATGTGACAAGTACTGTATACATCTTTTTATGAATTTCGATATCTATGTGACAGTGTCATTACTCATCTCAAATGTCTAATATGCTTTTTATAATTGTCTCATTAGTCAATGCATGGTGATGCTAGGCACAGTAGTTAGCATAATCTTTACCAGCTTATATGAATTTCAGAAATTTCTTTTTTTCCCTTTTTTTAATGGGATTGTTGAACACTATGGTGTGATTCTTTGGAGAAATTTCAATACTGGATTCTCTCTCCCTCTCTCTCTCTCCCCTCCCTGTCCACCATGATTCAAACGTTGTATCTAGTTTAATTTTCCAGTATGCCCATGAGCTGGTCATTGATGCTTGATATAATGAAAATCAACTATAGAAATAGAAGTACGAGACAGTAACTGAGATATCTCATATTTTATTGGTGATATAATGATGAAGTAGTAACATTATTGGAATCTCAATTTTCTATATATATATATATATATTGCAATTCATGTGATGTATATGAGTATTTAAATTGATTGATGCTGCTGTAATCGTAAGGTGGTGATTATGGTATACATTGCAATTTGTCAAATTTTTCATGCTTTGAATTTTTGTCTTAAGATGCTTATGCTTTGCAGTTGATTTTGGAACTTGGTCCTTATATTGAGGAGCTGAAGAAAACAGGAGGTGTTATTAAGGAATTTGTGAATCCAAAGTAATGCTTTCTTCTGCTACTTGATATTTGGTAACAATTTATTTGTATTTTGCTAAACAATAAATATTTGAAGGTATTTTCTTCTTCATTCTGGAATGATAATCGAATAGGTTGATTCTAATTATGGATATTAGTAGGCGTGGACATGTATTTTAAATTTGCAACTACTTATTATTGCATGAGCAAGGAACTCTGGAATTCTGAAATAAGTTAGCTTTTTGTTCATACTTGCTGCAGATACAAAGATGCTAGCAAAACTTCATTCAAGTCTTCAACTCGACTTGAATGTATGATGCAAGATTATCCAAAAACATTGCCCCCATCAGCAAGAGTTGGATTTACGGTAACTATCTTTTCTAGAGGAGAAAAATGATCTGCAACTAATTGAACCTGATTTTCTTGTATTTGGACTTGAGCTGTAAGGTCTCTAAGGTGATTTACTCCCTGTTAAAACAGCTGTTATGTTTTTGCTTAGGTGATGGATACATGGCTCGCTTATGCACCTGTGAAGAACAATCCTGAGGATGCTGCTAAGGTAGTGCCTTCTTGGTAACCTTAAATAGTTGCTGTAATCATTTTTTTTAAAAATTTGGAATGAGCTGCTGAAGATCCAAAAACAGTTAGAAAGAAAGTTCTGGAAAGCCTTGATATGGTTGGTCTTAAAAGTTTATTTGGTTAAGGAAAAATCTCAAGAAATTAATATAAAATTATTTCCCCCTCCCCAAAAAAAAAGTGGTGGAATGTTTTTTTAATAATGTCCTTTACATTATTTTGCCTAATTCAAATTTTAATTGAGATAACTTTTCTAATGGGTTGTGCCATTGTGTGTTCACTTTCCTTTCATATTGCTGGAAAATAATGGTGAAGGTTTAACTCGGATTCTAGGGTATTTCTTTTCCTCATTAGTTAAAGCCTAAAGGTCAGAGTCATGGAAGTTCTGTACAGTAAAGTTGGAGTTGTTTCATTTTTGTATCAAATGTATTCGACATAAGTGACAAGATGTGTTCAGGATATTTTTAATTTATTCACTTAATTGCACCCTTTGCCATCTTTTTTCTTTCAATTGGTATTTAATTACAGAGAAACTACTAAAGATTATTCTCTAGTTATCTTCACCTTGCATTTAGGACATTTATAGGTTCACATTTCTGACCTAGTTATTTGGGCTATTGAAAATGGCTGTAAGATTATGAAGCGAGGTCATTAATAGAAATTGGAGGTTATGGTATCAATCTTACTGTCACACTGTCCCTCTCAAGATTTTAATTGACCGGAGTAATTTGATATTGGTAATCTCTGTATGTAGAAGTAATTGTTGGACTGGCAGGTTTTACATATCCTGTCAGTGGCCAGAAAAATGAAAGGGAGTAACAATAACTTAACTTATGAGCATTACATTTGTTGAATGCTAATAGGTATAACAATTGATATTGTTATTGAATTCAAAATTTCAATGTTCTTGTACACTTTTTCTATTATTCTTTCATTGAATGGAAATGTTTCCAATCCGGGAAAAGTTCTGAGTTTAGGTTGCCAATTTGATTTATTTATTTTTTCTTATTTGATTGATTTAATGAAGGTACCTAAGGGAAATCCATATCACAGTGCAACTTCTGGAGAAATGGCCATCTATCGTGCAAACAGCCTCATTCTCAAAAAGGTAACTTTGCCTTTTTGGCTATAAACTGTATCATCTCACTCCCTCTCTTTCTCAATTTATTTTTTGTCTCTTCATACTGTCTCATTCTCTCAGTGTGTCTTACTATAGGTTGGTGTCAAAGTGGATGATCCAGTTCATCAGGTGTTCAATGGACAAGAGGTGGAAGTGTGGCCTCGTATCACATGGAAGCCAACATGGGGATTAACATTTTCAGAGGTCAAGAATAAAGTTACTGGGAGTTGCTCAATCTCTCAAAGGTCTACAATGGCCATTAAGGGTCGTAATGTCTTTATCAAAGATCTGTCCTTGGATGGGGCGCTCGTTATTGAATCTGTTGATGAAGCAGAGGTATGTTGACTTTAATTTTCCACCTCTCCCACACTTAATAGTTGACCCAGTGACTTTCTTATTGTTGATAACATGAGGGTGGTGGTTAAATTTTTTGAATACCACATTCATTTGGAAAACTCGCATCCCAGAAAAAAATCGTTTGTGATCTTGACTCTGATTGCCCGTTTGTACTTCAATTCCAAAATTTCCCATTTATCTGATGATATTAGTCCATTTGTGGAAGGCTATATGTTGGAATACTGATTCATGAGAAGCGTTTAACTTAAACATTTCCGATGACAAACCATTAAACAGGTAAAAGTAGGAGGTTCTGTACAGAACAAAGGTTGGATACTTGAAAATGTTGACTACAAAGATACTTCAGTACCTGAGGAGATAAGAATCAGGGGCTTCAGAATCAACAAAATCGAGCAGATCGAGAAGCATTATGGTGAACCTGGCAAGTTTGGCTTGACAGTTTGAAGGTGAACTTATACAGAGATATCATCTATTTTCAAGTTATTTTTTTGCCATGCCTCATGGAATTTCTGAACCTGGAATAAATCTCCTTTTGTAAGTTACATTGGTCTAGAAATAGTTTAGCATTTCAGTGGTTCTTCCTTTTCTTTATTATTATTATTTTTTAATTTTGGTTGGGGGGAGAGATATTTCAAATCTCACATTCAATTTCTTCCCTTGAAGGAATAACAAATAATACAAGAATATTGTTCAGCGTGAGAAAGCTTTTCCTGCATTTATGTTTTAAGTGAGGCAAGTCTGAATTACTGTTTTCTTTCAGTCTTGAGAATTGGGTACTGCCACATAATCCCATTTTCGCTTCCCTGAGGTGGTAATTGCTCTGGAGTTTCTTGTCAAACTCTTATGGAAAATTACTGCATAACCCTAGAACAGAAAATTGAAAATTTTACCGAGTGAGCTCGGTTAATACCAATACGTTAATGAGACCTTTGGATGAGAAATTTTAAAATATAACATAATACTAGTTTTATTACCATAATTAATTATGGTGGATTTATACAAGTTCAATCAATGGTCAAAATATTCTCTGAGTATCAAACACATAATAAAAATAAAAATAAGAATATAATTTTCTAGTCGTCGCACCAGATTTTTTTTTTTATTTAAAAAAGTAGATTAGAAAATTCTAAAATTCAGTATTCAGAAATTCATTTGTTGAAAGTTTCTATCAAACTTCCTTGAGCATATCTTTACCCCACAAAGGAAAAAAAGGAATAAATTGATGTTCTTTGCTTCGGCGATCTTCCTACGTTACCTCTCTTGTGTATACATATAGACCCTGCATCCTCTATAAATCTTAACTTCAACTAATTAGCTACAGTCATTAGTCAGTGATCCCAAATCCTTCATTCACTGGCGTTTTCTGTTAATATCTCTGCAATATGTGTCCTCTCAGCACAAAAGATCTGCACAGGATTTTCCAAAAGCTTGACAAAAATAACGATGGTCTCTTGAGTCTAGAGGAACTCAGCTGGCTTCTGGAGAGAATCGGAATAAATTTCAGCCTGGAGGAGCTGCAGTCTTCTGTGGGAAAATCGAGCCTCAACTTGGACGAGTTCTTGTTATTTTACGACTCCATAACCAAGCAAAATGACGACATAAATGGGGAGAAGGAGGAGGAAGAGCAGGATCTTGCTAAAGCTTTCAACGTGTTCGACCTCAATGGGGATGGCTTCATTTCTTGCGAGGAGCTTCAGAGCGTATTGGCGAGACTGGGATTGTGGGATGAAACCAGCGGAAAGGATTGTAGATATATGATTCATGTGTACGATACAAACTTAGATGGAGTTCTTGATTTTCAAGAATTCAAAAACATGATGTTGCATGCTGAGTAGATACTTCTTGTTCTTGTTCTTCAATTCATTCTTACATCATCAATGTTCAGCTTAATCTTAGTTTTAGATTTTGCAGCAGAGTTTTGTTGTCCATTTCTTTTCGTGTGACACCCAGATTCGTATAGACTAAATTTATGCAAGTTTTTCCTATAAAATTTGCATATTTAAAACCTAAGATTAATGAGTTTTTTCTATGAATGGTAATTTTTCATATATATATTTATATAAATCCACAATCTTTATTAGTTAATTTCTTGGATTCACGAGGGAAAAACCCTAATATGAATGTGTTAATTAGTTAATTAATTTGTGAATCTTGAAATGAGTGAAATTTTCAATTTGATGAATGATACTGTTACAAGTTTAGTGGTGTAGCAGACACGGCCGTGGACAAGTCGTTTTGGGGAGTTTTCTCAGAAGGAAACCATGTAGCCGTCAAAGTTCCTTTATTTGGAAGACTCATAAAAGAAATATATAATTTTTATTTGTTAAGAAAAAGTTTTGTATATATGTAATTTCCCACAAGCATCAACTTAACTACTTTTTAATTTTAATGTCATAATTTTAAATAAATGATATATTTTTGAAGGTAAATAATTAATCTTATAAATATTTATAGAAATTATATTTCTAAAATTGTGTTAAAATTTTAACTATAATTATAATTTTTAATTGACCAAATTATTTTAGGGTTAACAATAAAGTTTTAATTAAAGGATTGGGGTTTTTTAAAAATACATAATTATTATATTATTACAATTTGTATAACTTTGTAATCAAGTGTGCATCATATGATTGGGCAACAAACCTATAATTTGAAGTTGAGGCACTGTTCAAGTTTGTCTGATAATTTTGATTCTATTAATTTTAAATTAATTAGTGAATATAGTTAAACTAATTAATAATTTATTTAATAAATATATTCATTAAATAATAAAATTTTTTATTATACAAATATATTTTCACATAATTAATTAGCTAATAATTATGAATTTGAGATTACTATTTTTTAAAATATTTATATAATTATTAATGTATAAATACTGGTGTGTAATAAATGTATTTAGAACAATTCAGATACAAAACAAGAATCATTTTAGTAAATATTTAAATAAAAAAATTTATAGTGTTATATAGGTTGGAGTATTCTGTTCAAATTAAAAAAATTGAACTAACTGATTTAATTTAAAATTTCATTTTAATTTTTTATTTATTTCAATTTAATTCAATTTTTAATTTTAAAAATTTATGTTATTTCGATTCAATTTAGGTTTTATTATAAAAAAATTAAAAAAATCAAACTGAACTTATTAGTGATAATAATATATTATTTTTAATAATAATATGGAGAGATTAAATTATATTAAAATTAAAATATTTTAATTAAATTTTAAAATATTAAAAATAAAATATAAAAAATAAAAAATTTATTAAAAATTTAAACCGATTAAACTGAATCGGATAGAATCGAATCAAACTTAATCGATTTGATTCGATTTCTGATCAAAATCAATTCAATTTAATTTTTATAAATACTAAAATTTTAATTTTTAATTTATTATATTCAATTTAAAATTAAACCGATCAAATACACACCTTTGATCCTATAAAAGTAAAAATCAATAAAAATGACTATTTAATTAATTTAAACCACTGATTTTGAAATGATCGTACAAATTGGGTTGGAAAAATCCAGCCATAGAATGAATTTAATTAGTTGAATAACCATAGAAATTATTTTGAAAACCTTGGGCAAATTGACTCTCTAAATTTCTGATTTCTTTAAGTCACAACTCATGCATATCATGGCTTTGTAGAATTTTCAAGGAATACATTCTTTTCCTTAATCAATTGTTTTCAACGTTAAATCATTTAAATGTGGGGTCACTTTTGAAATTTCAAAACAACGCTATCATAATTTTTTTTTTTTTTAAAAAAAAGGGTTTTATAGAATTTTAAGTGATATTTACATCTTGACTTTTTTTTTCTTTATCTATATATAATATTCAAATCCAAGAAAATAATTTGTTATATCATTTTTTTAATATATAAATATATTTATAAATTACTTATTATTATCGGATATCTTAATTACTTCTTAAATACTTACAATAATTTTAATTAAATATATAATTATTTAAAATTTTAAATATAACTAAATTTTGAAAACTAGTTTAAATTGTTTCACATTATTTTCTTTCACAACAAAACTTATGTTCTTCATTATATTCTAAATGAAAAATAATAATAATAATATAATTATTTTTTGATAATTAAAATTGAATAACTATTTAAAAGTATTTAATTAATAAAATTTTAATCATATTAATATAAAACAAATGAATTACATTAATTAAAATAAGTTTTAAATATATTTTATTTTTTATTATAAAAATGAACAAGTTTAAACTCTTAAATTAAAAGATTTTTTTTAAAATTATTTTATAATTTCTTCTGGTTTTCATCTACCTAAGGATGATTTGGCTTTCATTGAGGGGTAAGAAGATTCTAGAGAGAGGATTGGTACAAGAAGAATATAATTAATAAAGTCTAGGGAGCTGGGGATTGACTTAAGGACTGGAGTTGACTACAAGGGAGTTTCAGTTTTGTAGATATTGTTTAGTTTAATTTATGGTTAGAATTATTTAGAATTTAATTTATTTCAAATGAATTTCATTATATTATTTTAAATGAATTTTTATTTAATTTAATTTTAAAATTAAAGTTCATTTCATCTAAATTTCTAAATTACTCTTAAGTTAAAATATATATATTCTGTTATTGAAAAATTTTAATAATAATAATAATCATCTTTTAACAATATATAAAGTCAAAATAAATAACATGAAAATTATATTTATATATACGTTTATGTAAGAAAATTTTTATTTCATACCTTTAAAGTAAATGGCCGATTGTTTAATGATATCTGATAACCTCTAGATCTTTCATAGCTCAGGAATAAGGCCGGATCTAAAAGAAGGCCACAGGTCCAAAACCCATCAGATCATACGCTCGAAAGACGGCTCGACTTCACAAGCCTGGGCCAGTGACCCAGGGCAATCCGGGTCAGATATGAGCACAAGCCCAATAGGGGAGTAGGCCTAATCACTCACCAACCCTGTTCGCATGCGTGCCAGAGTGAATTAAATGGCCGCCTGGAGAAGGGCCTGACACGTCCGTACGTACGGACCTGAAGGACACAGACAGGTAACACTATAAACGTGAGGGGAGGCTCTCTCTCGGGGGCTTCCTCTCCTTCCTGGACTCCATTTTTATTTTCTCTCTGCAACCCTTACCCAAATTGTAACGACCCGGAAATCCGACCCGTTACCGGCGCTAGGATCCAGATCGGCTTAAGGCCGCCGGGACCCGTAGCAAGCCTACATACATCCTGTATACCTGTTTAATCCCATACATGATCAACAAACATACTTAAGAATTAAAACTTTTCTTTTTCTTCATACACCAAACTCAACCTGTGCATGCACTGTATTCATCATATACATAAACATTAATCCCTCTGTGGGATTTCATCAAAGCCTCAATGGCAATATAAAATCTGTGTTGAGTTGGTTCACATACACATCATATAATAAGATCATGTACATACCAAGGGATTAACATATACTATGGTCAAGCACAAATCTATCCTCAATAACATAATTACATAAACATAACTATTCAAACTTTACATTACATTCTTATCATATGTCATGTCCACATACTCTAGCTATTACATACATATGACTTGACTTCACTCTAGCTGACTTCTTGATCTCTCCTGTACCTGCAACTCTGGGGATAATGGGAGTGGGGTGAGCTAAAAGCCCAGTGAGCAGAAACTAAAAACATTTGTTTTAATTCCTCCATTTTTAGGTATATTATTATTCATTTTATTATTATTATCATATAACTTTTATTTTCATTCTTTTTCTTATTCATGCTTTCATGTATGCGTCATAACACAAACATTTCACAACAAGGATGAACTTGTCACCATTTAGCCCCTATCCTTCTTACTTATACATGCCGGGGGCGTAGAGCCGTAGCAGGCACACCCGGACTTCCATCATCAATCATAGTGCCAGGGGCGTAGAGCCGTAGCAGGCACACCTGGACTCACATAGGCTATCATGTCATACGAGGGCTAATGGATCATTCAATGTTCATCCACATCAACAACAAATTATGCAATGCAACATATTCGTGCATTCTAATGCAAGCAACCTAATATTGCATGGCATAATGATGCATGGGCAATGCTTTATGATTCATTCATTTATTCAATTACTTTAAAACTTAAGGGGTTGTTCCACTCACCTGGTAACTGAAGCTTTGACAACGAACTCTGAACAACTATCTCACAACCGGGGGTCTCGGTTCCTCGGGTCCGAACCTACACAGGCGGACTCAAATGAGGCACCAAACATACATGGACGTGACTCTGAAAAGCTCCCCAAAAACCCCCTAAAACATCCTGAAAACATCACATGAAAACATGCAAGAAATGGCTGAACAGGGCACTTTCGGCGGCAGGTTCGGCGGCCGAAAGTCCCTCTGCAGCCGAAAGTCATGCAGGTTCGGCGGCACTTTCGGCGGCCGAACCTCCCAGACAGAGACGAACCTTGAGTTTCGGGGGCAGGCTTCGGCAGCCGAAACTGCCTCCACAAGGGGGTTCGGCGGCCGAAAGTCACTTCGGCGGCCGAACCTGAGTTTCTGCCGAAGGGCAGAAACTTGGCTCCCTTGTGTCCACAGCCTCCAAAACGCCTCAAAACCTGCATAAACTTGATTCTACTCATGCATACACATCATAACAGTTCCTAGGGGCCTCATACAAACATATACCCCAACTACAATACTTCAAACACACATCAAGCAAGCCACATTGTTCAAAAATCACATAAACCTAACATATGCTCAACTAACTCTAACATGCTTCTCTACCCCTTAAAACTTCATGAAACTCATTTAAAACATACATTGAGCTTAAGATCGGCTCTTACCTCTTGAAGATCAAGGAAGAGACGACTCAACTCGGAGATCCAAGCACGAGAGCTCCTGAGTTTCCAAAGCTCCAAAACTTGCCTTTAAAGCTTAAAACTTGCAATGTGGGTTTAAAACTCAAGAAAGATGGAGGAGATCTAGTGAAAGAACACAAGATTTGAGGAGAGGAAGATCGGAAGCTTGTTGTGGCCGAAAATGGGAGAAAACCTCGCCCATTTCGGCTAAGGGTCCCTTTTATAGTGGCTGGCCAGGCCACGTTCGGGGGCCGAAAGTGCCTCCGCATGCATGCAAGGTTCGGCGGCCGAACTTGGAGTTCGGCGGCCGAACCTGCATTTCCCTCACTCAAAACTTTCGGGCGCCTAAAGTTCCTCCGAAAGCATGCATGTTCGGCGGCCGAACCTCAAAGTTCGGCGGCCGAACCTGGGTTTTCCTCCAAAGATTTTTCATGTAAAAACTCATTTAATTCTTACTTAAAAACATGAAATACATGAAAACATTTCATAAAATCATGGTTTTACCCTTCTAGAGGTTTCCGACATCCGAGGTCCCACCGGACGGTAGGGATTCCGATACCGGAGTCTAGCCGGGTATTACATTCTCCCCCCCTTAAGAACATTCGTCCCCGAATGTTCCTCAACTAACATATAAAGCATGGCATCAGTCATAACATACTACATATCATACATGCAACACATAGAACAACTAACACTCACCTCAAAACAGATGGGGGTACTGCTGGAGCATGGACTCCCGTGTCTCCCATGTGCATTCCTCTAAGTTGTGGTGGTTCCAAAGGACCTTTACCATCGGGATTTCCTTGTTCCTCAACTTTCTGATCTGAGTGTCTAGGATCCGCACTGGCTGTTCTACATAGGTGAGATCCTCATGGATCTCCATATCAGGCTCACTAAGAACCTTGCCCGGACCTGACACGAACTTCCTCAACATGGAAACATGGAAAACCGGATGGATTCTCTCCATAGAAGCAGGCAAGTCCAGCTTGTACAATACATTCCCAATCCTTTGCAGGACTTCAAAGGGTCCAATGTACCGCGGAGCTAGCTTACCCTTCTTACCAAACCGAACCACCCCTTTCATCGGAGACACCTTGAGCAATACTAGATCCCCCTCCTGAAACTCTACCTGTTTCCTGCGGATGTCTGCATAACTTTTCTGCCTGCTGGTGGCAGTCTTTATCCTTTCTCTGATCATGGGCACCACCCTGCTGGTAATCTCTACAAGCTCAGGCCCTGCTAAGGACCTCTCTCCTACCTCTTCCCAGCAAACGGGTGACCTGCACTTCCTCCCATATAAAGCTTCATATGGAGCCATCCCTATGCTAGCATGATAGCTGTTATTGTAGGCAAACTCCACCAAAGGTAGATGTTGCTTCCAAGAACCGCCAAAATCTAGCACGCACATTCTGAGCATATCTTCTACGGTCTGGATGGTCCTCTCTGACTGTCCATCGGTCTGGGGGTGGAAGGCAGTACTGAAATCTAACCTGGTACCCATAGCACTCTGCAGACTCCGCCAAAACCTGGAGGTGAACTGGGGCCCTCTATCTGACACTATAGATACCGAGACCCCATGTAGTCTGACGACTTCATCCACATAAACCTGCGCTAACTTATCCACAGAGTAGTTGCTCCTAACTGGAATGAAGTGAGCAGATTTGGTGAGTCTGTCCACAATCACCCATATGGAGTCTAGTCTGTTGGATGTTGCCGGTAACCCCACTACGAAGTCCATAGCTATGTTCTCCCATTTCCATTCTGGAATAGGTAGCGGGTTAAGCATTCCAGCCGGCTTCTGATGCTCTAGTTTCACCCTCTGACACACATCGCAGGCTGACACGAACAGTGCCACGTCCTTCTTCATAGCTGGCCACCAATACACTCTCTTCAGATCCTGATACATCTTGGTGGCTCCAGGGTGAACACTATACCTGGTATTATGGGCTTCCCCCATAATATCTCCCTTCAGACCAATGTCATCTGGCACACATAATCTGTTCCCGTAGCGGAGGATCCCCTTATCATCAAATCTGAACTCACTATCTTTGCCTGACTGAACCGTCCTGGCAATCTTCACTAACTCTGGGTCCTCATGCTGTTTCTGAGCCACCTGCTCCAGAAACACTGGTGTTACCTTCATCTGTGCAATCAAAGCACCTGTGCCAGACAACTCCAACTGTAATCCCTCACTCATAAGTCTGTGGAACTCCTTCACCACCGGCCTCCTCTCTGCTGAAATGTGGGATAGACTGCCGAGTGATTTCCGGCTTAGGGCGTCTGCCACAACATTCGCCTTACCCGGATGGTACTGAATCTTGCAATCGTAGTCACTCAACAGCTCTACCCATCTCCTCTGCCTCAAGTTCAGTTCTCTCTGACTCAGGATGTACTGCAAGCTCTTATGATCTGTGAAGATCTCACACTTTACCCCATAAAGGTAATGCCTCCACATCTTGAGTGCAAAGATCACTGCCGCCATCTCCAGGTCATGTGTGGGGTAATTCAGCTCATGCTTCTTCAGCTGCCTAGAAGCATAAGCGATCACCCTCTCATTTTGCATTAGCACACAACCCAGTCCCACACGGGACGCATCACAATATACTGAGAAGTCATCATCACCTTTTGGCAGAGCTAACACCGGTGCTGAAGTCAACCTTCTCTTAAGCTCCCCAAAGCTTTCCTCACACTGATCGGTCCATATAAACTTCTGATTCTTCTTTGTCAATTTGGTCATAGGAGCAGCAATCTTTGAGAAGTCCTGAACGAACCTCCTGTAGTAACCTGCTAAACCCAAAAAACTTTTGATCTCGGTCACTGTGGTGGGTCTAGGCCAGTTAGCTACAGCCTCTACCTTCTTGGGGTCTACTTCAATACCCTGTTCTGACACAATGTGCCCCAAGAATGAAATGCTCCTAAGCCAAAACTCACACTTGGAGAACTTGGCATACAAGCCATGCTCTCTCAAGGTCTGCAAAACTATCCTCAGGTGATGGGCATGCTCCTCTGCATTTCTGGAATACACTAAGATATCGTCTATGAAGACAATAACGAAGTGATCCAGATACTGACTGAATACTCTGTTCATGAGGTCCATGAATGCTGCAGGGGCGTTGGTCAACCCAAACGGCATCACAAGGAACTCATAGTGCCCATACCTGGTCCTGAAAGCTGTCTTCGGTACATCTTCATTCCTTATCCTCAACTGATGGTACCCTGATCTCAGATCTATTTTGGAGAAACAACCTGCTCCTGCTAGCTGGTCGAATAGATCGTCGATCCTCGGCAAAGGGTACTTGTTCTTGATGGTGGCTTTGTTCAACTGTCTGTAGTCGATACAAAGCCTAAGGGATCCATCCTTTTTCTTTACAAAGAGCACTGGAGCACCCCAAGGTGAGGTACTCGGTCGGATGAAACCCTTGTCCACCAGTTCTTGCAACTGTTCCTTTAGCTCTTTCAACTCTGCTGGCGCCATCCTGTAGGGAGGGATAGAGATAGGCCTAGTTCCAGGCATCAGCTCTATTTCAAACTCTATCTCCCTTGCAGGTGGTAGTCCTGGAAGCTCGTCTGGGAAAACATCTAAGAACTCACTCACCACAGGCACTGAGGCGGGCTCTCTGACATGACTATCTAACTCCCTCACATGAGCTAGAAACCCCTGACATCCCCTCCTAAGCAACCTACGAGCCTGAAGAGCTGAGATCAGACCTCTAGGTGTACCCCTCTTGTCTCCTCTGAAGACGACCTCTGACCCATCCTGATCTCTGAATCTGACTACCTTGTCTCTACAGTCCAAGGTAGCACCATGGGTCGATAACCAATCCATCCCTAGAATGACGTCAAAATCTGTCAAATCTAGAACCACAAGGTCGGCGGAAAGGCATCTTCCCTCTATGAAAACTGGACTACATTGGCAGACTGCCTCTGCCACTGACGGGTCACACTTGGGTCCACTGACCCATAGGGGACACTCTAACCCAGAGACCATCAATCCTACCCTCTCCACGACTCTCGGAGCAACAAAAGAATGAGATGCACCCGGGTCCATTAAGGCATACACATCTGAACAACCAATGATGAGATTACCTGCCACCACGGTGTTGGATGTGTTGGCCTCCTGCTGAGTCATTGTGAAGATCCGTGCCGGAGCTGATGGACCTTCACCTCTGTATCCTGCTGATGAAGAGGCTGACCCTCTCTCTCTGCCTCTGCCACTGGCCTGTGTTGCGGCTGGAGCTACTGGCTGCACCACACTGCCGGAGGTTGTCTGCTGAGACGGTGCTGTAAAGGCTCCTCTAGGACAGTCTCGAGCCAAATGACCCGCCTGTCCGCATCTGAAACATGTGTTTGTCCCTGCCAGACATACTCCCTTGTGTGGTCTCCCACATCTCATACATGCTGTAATCTCTGCGCCAGAGCTTGAGCCACTGCCTAAACCCAGACCTGACTTGATCTTGTTCCAGAACTTATTCTTCTTAGATTTTCTGTGGCCTCTGTCCCACTTCTTATTGCCTGCAACTGCTGCATTTAGAGAAGAAGAGTCTACCCTTTCCCCACCTGGGGTCTTGGAACCAGAAGACTGTGCCACTGACTGTTTTACCTTCCCCTCAACGATAGCACTAGCCTCCATTCTCCTAGCCATATCTACTATGGCATGGAAACTCTCTCTCTCTGCTGACTGTACCAAAGAGGAATACCTGGAGTGCAGCCTCATAATATATCTCCTCGACTTCTTTTGATCTGTGTCCAAATTCAGCCCAGCATATGGCAACAACTCCAGGAACCTGTCTGTGTACTCGTCTACACTCATGTCATCAGTTTGCCTCAACTGCTCGAATTCTATCATCTTCAATTCCCTTGAACTATCAGGGAAAGCCCATCCTGCAAACTCGTTTGAAAACTCTTCCCAATTCATGCTGTCCACTCTCGGGTTCACATAGTTCTTGAACCACTCCCGTGCCTTCTTGCACTTAAGCGTGAACCCGGCCATCTGAATGGCTCTACTGTCGTCAGCCCCTATCTCATCTGTAATTGCCTTGACCCGCTCCAAGTACACGAACGGATCATCACCGGTTTCAAACTGGGGAGCACCCAGCTTCATATAATCGGTCATCTTGACCTTGCTCCCTCCAGATGAGGTAGGTTTGGGTACTTGTGTTTCTGGGACAGTAGATACTGGTGGTGGTGGAGGTACAACATCCCCTGGGGTAGGGTTTGCTGTACTGGTAAAGGGAGGTGGAGGTGGGTACATGGGGTACTGAGAGTATGGTGGGTAGTAAGGTGGGTATGGCATATGTGGAGGATAAGGGCTAAAACTGGGGTAATCCGATGTACCTCCCATCGAATACCCTGGATGGTGTGAATAGGGTGGGTAGTGATGTGGCTGGACATAACTCGAGGCCTGAGTGCCTCCTTCTGATTCTCCCATGCCCTCTTCCGGCATGCTCACACCGAGACTGCCATCCCTCCTCTGGTCTACTTCCATATCCTCAGACATTCCTCCCTGCACTATTCCCCTTACTGATCTGCTTCTTCCCAGATCTAAAGACCTTCTAGGGTCTCTAGCTACTCTGTCTCTGTTGGACCTACTGGACATTGCCCTAGGCAATGCTGGAGGACGGGCATCAGTGCCCTCGTCCTGAGGTGGCACTCCAGTCAATCGTGCAGATCGACGAGTTCCTCTCATTCTATCTTCTGAAAAACAGCACATAGCATAAACAATCATTAGCATCATATGGTTCATGTGGAAACACATGAACCCTCATCACATACATAGCATCACATCATAGCATCTATGCACATGCATATCATCATGGCATATCATATCATCATATTGACAGGACTCTACATCCTATCCTAGTGGACATGATTTTCCTAGTGTGCTTGACCTTCTAGAACATTTATGAGCCCGACACTCTAGGTCCGATCATATGAACCTAGGGCTCTGATACCACTCTGTAACGACCCGGAAATCCGACCCGTTACCGGCGCTAGGATCCAGATCGGCTTAAGGCCGCCGGGACCCGTAGCAAGCCTACATACATCCTGTATACCTGTTTAATCCCATACATGATCAACAAACATACTTAAGAATTAAAACTTTTCTTTTTCTTCATACACCAAACTCAACCTGTGCATGCACTGTATTCATCATATACATAAACATTAATCCCTCTGTGGGATTTCATCAAAGCCTCAATGGCAATATAAAATCTGTGTTGAGTTGGTTCACATACACATCATATAATAAGATCATGTACATACCAAGGGATTAACATATACTATGGTCAAGCACAAATCTATCCTCAATAACATAATTACATAAACATAACTATTCAAACTTTACATTACATTCTTATCATATGTCATGTCCACATACTCTAGCTATTACATACATATGACTTGACTTCACTCTAGCTGACTTCTTGATCTCTCCTGTACCTGCAACTCTGGGGATAATGGGAGTGGAGTGAGCTAAAAGCCCAGTGAGCAGAAACTAAAAACATTTGTTTTAATTCCTCCATTTTTAGGTATATTATTATTCATTTTATTATTATTATCATATAACTTTTATTTTCATTCTTTTTCTTATTCATGCTTTCATGTATGCGTCATAACACAAACATTTCACAACAAGGATGAACTTGTCACCATTTAGCCCCTATCCTTCTTACTTATACATGCCGGGGGCGTAGAGCCGTAGCAGGCACACCCGGACTTCCATCATCAATCATAGTGCCAGGGGCGTAGAGCCGTAGCAGGCACACCTGGACTCACATAGGCTATCATGTCATACGAGGGCTAATGGATCATTCAATGTTCATCCACATCAACAACAAATTATGCAATGCAACATATTCGTGCATTCTAATGCAAGCAACCTAATATTGCATGGCATAATGATGCATGGGCAATGCTTTATGATTCATTCATTTATTCAATTACTTTAAAACTTAAGGGGTTGTTCCACTCACCTGGTAACTGAAGCTTTGACAACGAACTCTGAACAACTATCTCACAACCGGGGGTCTCGGTTCCTCGGGTCCGAACCTACACAGGCGGACTCAAATGAGGCACCAAACATACATGGACGTGACTCTGAAAAGCTCCCCAAAAACCCCCTAAAACATCCTGAAAACATCACATGAAAACATGCAAGAAATGGCTGAACAGGGCACTTTCGGCGGCAGGTTCGGCGGCCGAAAGTCCCTCTGCAGCCGAAAGTCATGCAGGTTCGGCGGCACTTTCGGCGGCCGAACCTCCCAGACAGAGACGAACCTTGAGTTTCGGGGGCAGGCTTCGGCAGCCGAAACTGCCTCCACAAGGGGGTTCGGCGGCCGAAAGTCACTTCGGCGGCCGAACCTGAGTTTCTGCCGAAGGGCAGAAACTTGGCTCCCTTGTGTCCACAGCCTCCAAAACGCCTCAAAACCTGCATAAACTTGATTCTACTCATGCATACACATCATAACAGTTCCTAGGGGCCTCATACAAACATATACCCCAACTACAATACTTCAAACACACATCAAGCAAGCCACATTGTTCAAAAATCACATAAACCTAACATATGCTCAACTAACTCTAACATGCTTCTCTACCCCTTAAAACTTCATGAAACTCATTTAAAACATACATTGAGCTTAAGATCGGCTCTTACCTCTTGAAGATCAAGGAAGAGACGACTCAACTCGGAGATCCAAGCACGAGAGCTCCTGAGTTTCCAAAGCTCCAAAACTTGCCTTTAAAGCTTAAAACTTGCAATGTGGGTTTAAAACTCAAGAAAGATGGAGGAGATCTAGTGAAAGAACACAAGATTTGAGGAGAGGAAGATCGGAAGCTTGTTGTGGCCGAAAATGGGAGAAAACCTCGCCCATTTCGGCTAAGGGTCCCTTTTATAGTGGCTGGCCAGGCCACGTTCGGGGGCCGAAAGTGCCTCCGCATGCATGCAAGGTTCGGCGGCCGAACTTGGAGTTCGGCGGCCGAACCTGCATTTCCCTCACTCAAAACTTTCGGGCGCCTAAAGTTCCTCCGAAAGCATGCATGTTCGGCGGCCGAACCTCAAAGTTCGGCGGCCGAACCTGGGTTTTCCTCCAAAGATTTTTCATGTAAAAACTCATTTAATTCTTACTTAAAAACATGAAATACATGAAAACATTTCATAAAATCATGGTTTTACCCTTCTAGAGGTTTCCGACATCCGAGGTCCCACCGGACGGTAGGGATTCCGATACCGGAGTCTAGCCGGGTATTACACAAATATAATGCTCGAATCCATAAAATCTGACTTGAACGTCGGAGGGTCTCCACCGGGGCATCCCTGGTAGACCCCTGACCGTTTTTCCTTATTTTGCAAGTCCTTTCATCAAGTAGAACATTGAAAGACCCATTTGATGGACCCATATGATGGACCAAGAAGAAAGTCATATCTATCATGGACCAGGAGGAGGAAAAGATTTATCAAATGGCGCCGTCTGTGGGAACGAAAGAGATTTTACTCTCTCCTAAGTTTCCAGATCCATTCATTGAGATCCACATAAGGTATAAAAGTTTGTGCGAATAACCCAAAAGAAAAGTTCACTGTGTTAAAGAATATTTTGATAGTATTTCAGATAGTCTGTTTTAATATTTATTAGATTTTATTACGGCTGATTTTTTCTTTGAAACCTGGTGAAGCAAAATTTTAGATCGAAATATTTGTTTATGAGTATAAATTTTAATCTTTTTTGTAAAAGGAAAAAAGAATGCGTAATATATATATTTGGTGAAACTGTGAGGTCGGCTGTATATACATTGTAAAGAAGTTAAAAAAAAAAAAGGAAAGAAATAGCAAGAGTGGAAAGAGCTCGAGTTGCCAAAGATGTGCCGACCTGAATGAGGAAGTCGCTGGTCTGGTCGAGCTCCAACAAGTGAGGCCGTCACGACATGGAAGAAACCACAACCTTCAAGAATTAAAGCAGACACCATCAGATTCATCAATTGGCCAGGTCGGAAGAAGTAGTCGGTCTCGTATTTCTAGTCGAACGGCCAGACAGCCCTCAAAATTCGAATGCATACATCTCATCTTCCTCTTCTTCGACGTTCCCTCTGAAGCACGTGACCAAATCAAACTTCGATTCCGTTGGGTTACTTCCGGTGCCCGTTTCTCACCAGCCATGGGGTCGATCCCCGATCCAGGCGAGTTAGCCGAGTTGACTTGCCTCAGCTTCGATGACTTCCAGCGTCAGACCTCAGTTATGACAAGCTGTACTCTTCTTTGCAAGGAGCTTTTTGACCGCATCACCTCTCTCGAGCAGAACCTCCAGAAGAAATCGGAAGCTCTCAAGCACAATCTCCAGATCCTAGGCCATGATATCAAGGCCAAGCTCGCGTCTCTCAAGAAGCGTGAGGTTACTATTGACGGAAGCATGGAGATCGCGCTCGAGCGCGTGGATGAACATAGAGAAGCCGCTCTCAAGTCCCTCGAGAACTCCGATCATCCTGATGGCGAGGTGGATGACGGTGATGGGCTGTTACAGCTGTTGAGATCCTTTTGCTTGAAAATGCACTCAAGGGAGTTCTGGAAGTTCGCAATTACCAAGAAAAAGGAGCTTGATGTTTTGAGGAGCCAAATTCCGTTGGCTTTAGCGGAATGTGTGGGTCCTGCTAGATTCGCCTGGAAGCGATTTCAGAGGTTTTTTCCCGTGGATAAGAGAGGAGCTCGGACTACAGCAGGTCGGCCAAATACCAAAATTATCAATTTTTTGAGATTGAGTTTGATGGGATTGGAATAAAGTGACGCGTCAACACAACTCACGCAAAAGTGGTCGATGTGGCTCTTAATTACTGGGAGGTAAGTACCCAAATTCTTTACAGATATTACAATAATGCCATCATAAATGATTTATTAAAATTAGCTTATGCATGATCCACAACTACTGCAAGCAATTAATTATTAATCATCATCACCACCAGACAAACCTCAAAATCAAGAGTCTTTTACACAACTTTCATTTATCGTTTTGCAGTTATTATTGATTACAGAATTATAAAGTGTAAATAATACTTACACTTTCCACAATATTTTACATGTTCAAGCATAATATTTTATAAATTGAAAACTGAAATGTAAAGTTAAAGTGACATGTGCGACATATTATTTATTGATGAATATTATTGAATTAACAACGAGCATCCTCGTTATATACGCCCTGTGCAAGCTCTTATTTTGCAGAAAGAATGAGCTTGAATCCTGCGCAAGACCTCAGTGAGGTAGGTGGCTGGGCTCCCAAAAGGCCCCCGGCACCACAAAACTGGCTGAGATGACGAAGCGACAGTAAGGCCAATGAGCCTGAATCTTGTCCAAGACCTTAGTTAGGCACAAAACCAGCTGAGATGACGAAGCGACAGTAAGGCCAATGAGCCTGAATCTTGTCCAAGACCTCAGTTAGGCATAAAACCAGCTGAGATGACCAAGTGACAGTAAGGCCAATGAGCCTGAATCTTGCGCAAGACCTCAAAAAGGAGCAAAAACGGCCGGCGGGATCAACAAGATCTCCCCGGAGCAAAAACGGTCAGAATCCCGTAAGATCTCCTGGAGCAAAAACGGCCGGCGCGATCAACAAGATCTCTCCAGAGCAAAAACGGTCAGGATCCCGTAAGATCTCCTGGAGCAAAAACGGCCGGCGAGGATCTCAAAAGGACCTCCCGGAGCAAAAACGGCCGGCGAGGATCTCAAAAAGACCTCCCGGAGCAAAAACGGCCGGCGAGGATCTCAAAAAGACCTCCCGGAGCAAAAACCGCCGGCGAGGATCTCAAAAGACCTCCCGAAGCAAAATACAGCCGGCGAAGATCTCAAAGATCTCCCGGAGCAACAAAGACCAGGATCCTTAGAGGTTGTAACGACCCGGAAACCGGACCGCTACCGGCGCTAGGATTCAGATCGATATAAGGTCGTCGGGACCCGTAGCAAGCCTAACATACATCCTGAATACCTGTCAAATCCCATACATGATCACACATATACATAAACATGAGGACTTTTTCTTTTCTTTTACCAAGCTCAACCTGTGCATGCACATAAACATAAACATAAACCACACACTGGAGTCTCATCACATGCTCCAATGGGGTATCTCATCAAACATCGAGCTTGATTGAACATAAACATCATAAAACCTAGATCATGTATATACATGGGATTATTCAAACATATTATGGTCAAGCACAATTTTAATCCTCAATATCAATATTACATAACATGACTGATCATAACCTTACATCATTTTACAAATCATCATGTCCACATCTAATTATTACAAATCACATGACTTTACTCTTCTGGATTTCCTGATCTAGTCCGTACCTGCAACCCTGGGGGATATAGGAAAAGGGGGGTGAGCTACTAGAGCCCAGTGAGCAGAATACTAAAACATTTAAAACATATGCCATCATGTAATGCATCATATCACAGACAAATCATATCAAGGGTAAACCTGTCACCAAATAGTCCCAGCATCATATCCGTGCCAGGCCGTAGAATGGGGTCCTGGTCTTCCTGTCATATCATAACATTACTTACCATTGCCCCAGGGCCTCATCTGGGCACCTGGTCTTCGCGTTCCATACCGTGCCAGGCCGTAGAATGGGGTCCTGATCTTTCATACCGTGCCAGGCCGTAGAATGGGGTCCTGGTCTTTCCTCAGGGACTAATTGGATCATACAGCATTCACCCACATCCACAATAAAGAATGCAATGCAACATATTTGTGGGTTCTAATGCAACAACCTATTATATCACATGGCATTCGTGATGCATGATTCATGCTAAAACTTGCATTAATTTAAAACATAAGGTTTATTCTACTCACCTCAGGCTAACTCTGACAATGAACTGAAGCAGCTGACTCACTGCTGGGGTCCTCGGTTCCTTGGGTCCGAACCTACACAGGTGGACTCAAATAAGGGACCAAACATACTAGAACATGACTCTAAAAATATCCCCCTAAAACAACTCAAAACAATCAAAGAATTCATGCAAAGGAGGGCTGAACAGGGCACTTTCGGCGGCAGGTTCGGCGGCCGAAAGTCCCTCCAGAGTCGAAAGTCATGCACCTTCGGCGGCACTTTCGGCGGCCGAAGGTTCTCTCCAGAGGCGAAACTCATGCATGTTCGGCAGCACCTTCGGCGGCCGAAAGTCCCCTCCAGAGATGAAAGTCCACTTTCGGGGGCAGGCTTCGGCAGCCGAAAGCTGGCCTCCACAGGCAAGTTCGGCGGCCGAAAGTCCCTTCGGCTGCCGAACCTGAGTTTCTCCCAAAGTGGCAGAAACTCGGCTCTTATGCACATTTGCCTCCCAAAACCTTCAATCATGCATACAACTCAACCAAAACATGCATAAACACATACATAAGCTCCTAGGGGCTTCAAACTATCCTAAACCCCAACTACAACACATCAAAAGCAACTCAGCAACCTACATTGCCCATAAACACAACACAAAACCTAACAAAGCTCAACTAGCCTAAGCATGCATTTCTACCCCATGAATCAACTTGAAACTTATTTAAAACATATAATGAGCTCAAGATCGGCTCTTACCTCTTGAAGATCGAGAGGAAAAACGATCCTAGCTCGGAGATGGGAGAGATCAAGTTCCTTGAACCTCCAAGCTCCAAAACTTGCTATTTGCTTAAAAATCTTCAAAACAAAGATGAAAACTCATAAAATCGTGGAAGATTTGAAGGAAGAACTCAAGATCGGCATGAGGGCAGCAGAGACTCACCTTGGCCGAAAATGGGGAGAAAAAGCTCACCCGTTCGGACATGGGGACCCCTTTATAGGTAGCTGGCCATGCCACTTTCGGGGGCCTAACGTGCCTCCGCATGCATGCCATGTTCGGCGGCCGAACCTGGACTTCCCTCACTTATGCCTTCGGGGGCCTAAAGCACTCCCGAAGCGCATGCATGTTCGGCGGCCGAACCCGAGTTTTCCTCCAATGCTATTTTCATGCAAAAACTCATTTTCTTTCTTGCTTAAAAGCATAAAATGCATTAAAACCCTTCTAGAAGTCTCCGACACCTGAGATTCCACCGGACGGTAGGAATTCTGATACCGGAGTCTAGCCCGGTATTACAGAGGTCTTCCGGTATCACATACTCACAACAAACAGCGGTATACAACGACCACACGCAAAAACAACTCATAAGAACATAGTTTCGACCTCACATAAAAGATTGAGGCACGGGGCCATAAATGAAAAGCTAAACTCCGACCTCCCAAAGGAGCTCGAGTCACAAGGTAAAAAGACTTTGATCTCGCACAACAGCCAAAAGTGCCAAAGTGTCATGCCGACCTCAAGAAGGTACTGAGGCATAAATGAGCTCGGTACTGGTAAACCCAATAGGCAGACCGAATTAAGGCAAGGCGAATCCTAAGCAAAATGCGTACCAAAATACAGGGTCAAACAGAGAATCAGGGGCAATCATAAGAGGCATCGACCTCAAGAATTAACCGCTAACACTAAACCAACTCAGCTGGCCTAGAGAGAGGTCCAGGCAGCAAAGAGCCCGCAAAACGCTTGAGAGCAGACAACCCATAAACACTCGGGGCTAAAAAACTTAACCAACCGATACATACACGAGAGCCCAACGCTCAGATAAAGAATCAAGGAGACATGAGCAACATAAAAAGCCAAATAAACCATTCTGAACGACCGAATGGGGCAGTAGAAAGCCCTGACTCATCAGGATACAAAAGAATCGAACCGCAGTATGGTCAAATCCAAAACAGATAGTCCGACCTCTTCAATCTAGGGTCGATCTCCCCCGAAGCTTGGAGGGGCCTCATATCTGGACCGACAAAGCTATAAGCCTATAAAAGAAAAGTTAAAACCGAACAAACAAGCAGTCAGACTGAAACACAGCCCGAATAAGACTCGACAAGAAAGCAAGAAATTAAGTCTGACTTCACAAAAGAGCTCAGGGCACCAAAGTGAGGAAGGCGAAATTCCGAACTCCTGAGCCCGTTGCACAGGCAGCATCATAAGTTATAGGCCTAAAAGCCTAAGTAAAGAACAAAAATCTGAGCTCCTTAATCCGCAGTACAGACGGATTCACGACAAGTAAACAACCAAGCTGAATAAAGCTGAGCATAGAGGACATACCAGAGAGCCGAGCTCCCCACATAAAAAAGCCTGCAAATGCAGAAAAACACAAAAGGCTAAACAAAAGCGAGAGACCCTGCTCACAGCTTGGATTAACTCACAGTAAACAAACACTTAGCAAAGATGACCCCGGGAGAGGAAAACGACAAAAAACCGAGCTCCCTATCCTAGTGGAGTACACAACTCAGACCGCACTAGTCGCCAAAAGGTTACCTCCAGAGGGATAAGATGTCTGAGCTCGTAGCGAGAACAAAATTTAAAATTGTCTAAAACGAGGCAGTCGTGCAAATAAGACATTCCTCTAGGTATTATATATCCGAGCTCGTAGCACTGGCGAGGTCATGAACTAAAAACAAAAATGCCCTCATGAGAATAAGAAAAATTACAAGTCAGAAGCTTAATCAGACTCCGAGCTCTTATCCCGGGTCAGTTCGACTAACAAAGTCCCAGTACAACTAGCCTAGTCCATCAATTAAGTAAAATTGACGAAGTTAGAAGACAGCCTGAGTAAAAAATAA